>NW_026705779.1:0-300000 GCF_029867415.1 Vicia villosa | reverse complement strand
GGAGATGTATCTCCGAACGGATTTTAATTCATATATCTCACGCCAGAACCTTCCTCATTCCTTCATTTTCTAGACTTCCAAAAACATTTCAAATAGCTCGTGAGCAGGAATCTACTAGGCCATTTTAAAGCTTCAACACTACTTCTACCTCATTGCAATCAACCCTAGAACATTACATTCACTCCATTAAAGCTTTCACGCAACAACTCTTAATCGATAAGTTTTTCATTACCTTTTTTATTTGTGATGCATGTGTTAGGTAAAACAAGTTGTTTAAGATGTATTAGGTTGTAGTTAAATTCAATATAGGTAGATTGTATAAACGTGCATTCTCATTTGTTGGTGTTTAGAGCATCATAGGGGTTTTCTGCTTTTTCTTCCATCGTGACTTTTTACAGAAATGCATCTTCGAATTTTTCCTTCCTATGTTCAGAGATGTATCATCGAATTTTTTTGGATTATTTTTTCCTGTTTTTCTACAACAATTCGATTTTGATATGATTTTCTAGTTTTATTTTAGGTACAATTGCTGAAAACCTGAATAGATTAAAGCACAATCAAGTGGCATAACATGCATCGGTTTACAAGTAGAGGGCCATGATAGACAAGTGACTTCAAGCACAAAAGGGGGGGGGTTTGAATTTTGGTATTTAAAATTCACAATTACTTTTATAGTTTTGATCCGCTGTCGCGCACGGATCAAAACGAGTAACTTTAAAAAGCGTAGTACACCGACAATGGCTCGAGTCGTATCGCAAGGATTCTTGATTTTATTAACTAACAGTAAAAATGATAATGGGGGTTTGTTTTAGAATCGAATCATAAAAGAGCAAATAAAAAGTGTTTATTGAATAAGTGATTAAAACAGGTTAATCTGCCGATTTGATGTCCAACTTATCATTGGTCAGTATAATTTCAATTCCCCGAATGATTTCAATTCCTATTCGATTATAGTAATGAGTCAACAAGCGCAATTCATACTACAAGATGTAAATTCCTAATTAAGTAAACGGATTGAAGTATTGGGAATTAAGCAAACACAATTGCGCGGATTAAGCAAACGTGAATAAATTATAGTAACAACAATCATCGAATCAAATCAAAAATTATCATATGGAACTTGAATTAAGAAAACAAGACATAGAGCATAATATTGAAAGGAATGAGCAATTTAATTGAAATTGATAAAAAACCTCAAATTATTTGGAATTCGACTCCGACAGATTTCACCTTCGAATTAGTTCTCCAATACACGACCGTACAAGCTTCAAAATTATTTCGTGAATAGTGAATATTAAAAACGTGAATGAACAGTAGCGACCAGACCTGACTATAGGGAAGAAACAAGGAATTCGGGTTATAACCCAACTGGGTCAAAAACATGAAGAAAAAGGATTTCGGGTTATAACCCCATAAAGTGTGAAAATTAAATAAGTGCAAAAATAAACTGATTTATAAAAACACATTAAAATAGAAAAATAACCAAGGTAAAGTATGGAAATGCATAAGTATAAACATAGCGAAATGTGCATCAAAATGCACTGATCAAATTCCCCCACACTTGAGCTTTTGCACTTCGAGCAAAATTAACAATTCAAAATAGAGAAACACACAACATCAGTTACTCATTCCAGGCTACAAACTCTTCTTCGGTTAAGATTGCATCGATAGGTACAAATCTTGCACACTAAGGATATCTAAGGAACACTAATCCACAATTGTGCAGACATAAGCCTCCTGAACACACAAACTATTTTGAATCATGTTATTATGCTAAAGCCTAACTTACTCATCCTTATTTTTGCCCTTTTTTATTCTGACGCAATCACATTAAGCCCGCTATCTCTACACACTCATAGTAAGGCTACCGGTTAGTGACTCTGATCCTTTTTGCTGGGGTTCTGGTACCTAAGTGTTAAAACCATTTGCTTACCCAATTGTAGTTGCGGGAGATCGGACCGTAATCCCCCATACCAAATTCAGCACCAGAAACCTATGAACCAACTAACAACGGGTCTTATTATCAAATTTTTGTAGGTTCTACAACCGTTGGGTTAAGTGACCGAGTGAGGGTCACCCAACTTAGAAGGTGCATTCCCATTTTTTTTCAAAAGAGACTTGGATCACTCACTTATTTTCATCGGCTTCCTTACGTAGAGCATGTGTGAGATGGTGCTGACTGCAAATATAAACTACTCAAGAGATATTAGAGAATGAGAATTCAAGTCTATATCATAACAAGTATTCAAAATAATTTCCATACTCAAGAGACTTACGGTGTTAAAACGATACCGATCTTGTGAACTTTTCCCAAGTCTCCACAACTAACCTCAGATTAATCTATAGCCTAAAACTTTCAAAGAAGCATTTTTTTAAAGAACTAAAAACAAAACAAAACAAAACAAAAAACAAAAGCAAATAAAATAAATGATTCCCTCCCCCACACTTAAAACAAGCATTGTTCTCAATGAAAAGAACTCAAATATAAAGTAAGAGTGAGAGAAAGGAAAGAACACACCTGAGTATTCAAGGAGGGTAGGTGATCGCATAAACAACCTTTGCTAGTGAAGGCTCTTCTACAGTCTCTCCTTCCAAAACATAGTTCCCATGGATCAGCTTCGGGTAATGCTCATCGTCCTTAAAAAGTGATTTAGCTCCTTCGCCTTTTATTCCAGGATCAAAGAATGTTCTTCTAAAAGTAAAAGTGTCAAATGGACACGTGAAGGTGCTCTCATCTTTCAAAACAACAAGGAACCAAAGGTTATGGGGCTGCCTCACTACTTTTGCTACGTCTTCAAGTGAGATCCTATGCACACACATGGACGAACTAATATCATAAATGTCATCCAAGGTCCATCAAATTCCTTTCTTATGCTTCTTCAAAACCTGCAAAAGCTCACTTTCTTGATCAAAATAAAGTTTAGAAGAAATTATAACCGAAAGTTTTTCATTCATCTCTAAATAAACATATTTAAGATTTTCAAGAATTGGTTTCAGCTCTCGGGAAGGTGGTTGTTCAATGGATGGTTTGTTCCGGGCAACCGGGGTGTAGAGAGCTTCATCTACATAAACAACTTTATTTGCAACCTCATCTGCAGTAAGAATATCAATTTGCAAGGCAACTCAATTTCAGCACAAACATAGCAAATTTTAGTGTCAGTACAAACATCACAAGAGTAAACATCATCAAAACCAGACAATGATGGAAAATCAGCTGTTAACAAATCAGTACAAGTATCATCAACAGTTTCAGAAAGCAACTCTATTTGAAAAATAGAATGTTCTTCCATGGGTTGTTGGTTTGAGGTTTGAGCTTGCTGCATGGCATTTATCAAAGAGGCAAGTTGTTCAATCTGTGTTTGCAAAGTTTGAAGAGTGGAATCTATTTGTTATACTGGAGATTATTTGCAGCCATTTGTTTGACAATATCCTCTAGTGAAGGTTCTGAAGGAGCAGAGCACATAACATGAAATTCATTCCGATGCTTATGCGGATCCTCACCTACAAAACCATTAAACCTAGGCAACAAATGTATCAAACCAGATTTTAATTCAAAAGGTGCATCAGTTGCGGGATACTCAATACATAAACCATTATAGTTCACATCAGGGGCAGCCAACTGTCTCAAAGTTCTTTGTTCAGCCATGTTATAAACAAACACATCAATACCAACTATGTCCCAAATAGGCATAAACAAAATGCAAGAAGAGATATAATTAAAATAAATTCAGAAAATACTAAAGCAAAATAAGAATTTTGAGAATTTTTTTGGATTTTTTTCGAAACTGCAAAAATAGTAAAAAATTAATTAAAAATAGAAAAATGAGGAATTTGGAAATTTGAGGTCGGACTCCCTAACTCTTTTAGAGTTAGGGAATATTGATCCCACAATTTTTCTGGTCACAGTAGGTAAAAAAGTTTTACAATCGAACATAATTTTTTCAAAAACCGATTTTTTTCGACTCTAAACGCAAATTGACCAAAATCGTGAGGAAACTAGGGCCTAAACACGATTACACTAAACATATGACTCTAATATCAGTTATTAATGAAAAGAATCCCTGGTAACCGTGCCAATTTCATCCGATGTCGCGCACGGATCAAAACGAGTAACTTTAAAAAGCGTAGTACAGTGACAATGGCTCGAGTCGTATAGCAAGGATTATTGATTTTATTAACTAACAGTAAAAACGATAATGGGTTTTTTTTAGAATCGAATCATAAAAGAGAAAATAAAAAGTGATTATTGAATAAGTGATTAAAACAGGTTAATCTGCCGGTTCGATGTCCAACGTATCATCGGTCAGTATAATTTCAATTCCCCGAATGATTTCAATTCCTATTCGATTATAGTAATGAGTCAACAAGCGCAATTCATACTACAAGATGTAAATTCCTAATTTCCGAATTAAACAAACGGATTGAAGTATTGTGAATTAAGCAAACACAATTGCGCGGATTAAGCAAACTCGAATAAATTATAGGAACAACAATCATCGAATCAAATCAATACTTATCCTATGGAACTTGAATTAAGCAAACAATACATAAAGTATAATATTGAAAGGAATGAGCAATTTAATTGAAATTGATAAAAAACCTCAAAGTATTTGGAATTCGACTCCGGCAGATTTCACCTTCGGATTAGTTCTCCATTACACGATCGTACAAGCTTCAAAATTATTTCGTGAATAGTGAATATTAAAAACTTGAATGAACAGTAGCGGCCAAACCTAACTATAGGAAAGAAACAAGGAATTCGGGTTATAACCCAACTGGGTCAAAAACATGAAAACCCGACCCAAAAACCGGTCCAAAACTAATTGTTTCTAAGCTGTAACTTCAAACGAAGTTCTGGTAATTGTGCACTCAGAATCTTCCTTTGACTCCATCATGAAAGTTGTAGCTCTTTCTCTTAGCTTTTCGGAGATTATTAGAACGTATCGATCCGATTTCCGTAGCTCCAGCTATGATCATTTTAGTGCAGACTGCTAATGCTGAAAAATAAAGTGCGAAAATTAAATAAGTGCAAAAATAAACTAATTTATAAAATCACATTAAAATAGAAAAATAACCAAGGTAAAGTATGGAAATGCATAAGTAGAAACATAGAGGAATATGCATCAAAATGCACTGATCAAATTTTCTCAATTAAGATCGTATTAGTAGTTTCTTAAGAGTAAATTGTGGAACCTTGTTTTGCAGGTAGTATATGTTTTGTAGGTAATATACCTGTAACCAAGGCATCGTCTTTTAATAATGACAACTGTAAAGGTACCTATAAGGTCAATCATAAAAGTCAACCATAAAGACAACTGGATAAGTCAAGCATAAGTGGCATAAGCAGTTAGAGATACAAACTCAAGTAAATTGGTTTGATGAACTTATATATTCAAAGAAGGAAAACAAACTACATTATCTAAAACCTCAAGTGATCTCAAATCCATGTCAAAACATAAGATAACATCTGGAAAAAAGTTTATAGGAGGAGTTAATCTCCTAGATTAGTAAGTGAGCAACCTATTGTAAAAGTGAATGACTTTTTCGTAAAAGTATATGGCTATAAGCGCACACACACAACCTTTTTCAAATGCCTTAACTAAAATAAAACATTTTCAAAAGTGTCTTAAAGTTGTGTCAGATGACTTAGTAGCAATGGAAATAGCTAGAGGGAAATATTTTACTAATCTAATCAATTAGGTCCTTTTTCTAAACAATTAGATAAGTTCAAATTAAGCCCCAAGCTATTTAGGTATCGCCTTATGATGTACAATGACTAGATATATCTTCTTTCCTTTTTGGAAAATAACCAACGACTATTTTTCATTATCTAATCTATTAGCCAACGGTAAAAATTATTAAATGAGAATTCCATTTTGGTAATTCCTCTTGCCTATATATAGAGGCATCATTTCTCATTTCAAGTAATCATAAACGTATTTTGACACTTCCTTCACTATCTCTCTCTCTCTCTCTCTTAAGTTTTATTTAACCTTATCTCACTAGATGTCATAGTCAAATTCTTTTGTGAGAAAAATCCTTTGTGAGTGAGGATAATGTTGTATTTCTGGAATGGTAGAATTGTAAAATTCACCAAGGCAAAGTCTTATGAACACCTTGGTTAAATACTATCCAAATAGGGATTATATATATGGTTAGAAGCTAAACCTGATAAAAGCTTTAGTTAGGTATTGTGTGTGTTAGACGAAGGCATATCACGATCAAATGATACCATCTAATATAAATAAACGCTAAAGATCCTAGTTTTGAAATCATGCAAAACATCTAATTTGGAAAAAGTGCACTCACAGTATGATTTGTTCCTTTTCAGGTTGAAGATTATTTGATATTAAAATCTTTCAAGGTTTGAGATTTGTCTGGTTAAAATCTCAAAGGTTATGGTTTATCTTGTTAAAACCAAGTTTAGTAGAAGATTATCCGATATTAAAAATCTTCCTTGGATTGAGATTAGCCTGATTAAAATCTTAGAGGTTATTTGGTTATCCTGTTAAACCAAAATTGAGCTCAGATATTTGGAACTTGAAACCGATGCAAGGCACGTGTTCATGGAAAAATGTAACACCCATATATAAATACATACATCAAAGCATATAAGTATACATGAATCCAAGTATTTGGTACTGAAATACAATAAGTTCCTAGTCAACACATTATACACATTAATGCCCTAATACAAAAGTTCTACACAATGGCATAATATATACAAGATGTTCAAAACAAAATTACTAAGAACTAGATCAAAACAATGATCCCAAAAAAGAACTCCACAACGGAAGCTTCGCCATGCCAAAAAAACAGAAGACATAAGGAAAGTCAAACTGCTTTCTCCTTACCCTTCGCGGAATCTGTAGTACCTGAAATCAATATATAATGGGGTGAGATAAAATAATCTCAGTGAGTTCCCTATCCTATGGATCTTCTCGGCTTTACAAGGTCCTAGCCTATCAAATCTCAAGTCATAACAAAGGAACTAGACCTTGAGTTCACATACTAACATTATATGGAAACATACTTAGAGTTCTACAACTCAAACACAACAGTACCAATCGGAAACCGCTACCAAGGTATCCCTCTATTCCCGTCCCCTTCTACGTCTAGGAGGTGGTACGAGTCATGGATCCTCTGGAAAATCTTAACATACGAAATGGATTTGGACTCATGGGCCTTCCCCCATAAATCGTCACTTCACATGGTCCGTACACCATCACAAGTCTCTACCCTGTTAGGTTCCATTCGTACACAAAGCGGGAATCAAACATGTCAAGATTACTAGTGCCATTTTCACATCGAATGCCTGTTAGCATTTAAAAGAAATAAAGAATATAATGGTTCCGATTAATACATCATACAGTGGTGATTGCACATACCAATCACTAGTCCTGTTAGCCTTTCCTCACAAGAATCAAACACATGTATGTTCCATATAAGGTTTCATCATAGATTCTCTTTGTTAAGCTATATATACCTAACAATCCTAGTTTTCCTCGCCTTTCCTTTTATTCATTTAACACATGTAATTAATCAAACCTCTTTGATATATATACATATACATATATATATATATATATATATATATATATATATATATATATATATATATATATATCAAGGTATAACAATCCACCTGCAATAGGACTCAACCAAACCATTAAAATCATTGACATATAATCAATGGCAATTTATCACAATTATATGGCAAACACTCATTATACCAAAAGTATATCGTTCACATGTTTCCGAACGATAAAACAATCCTACGAATCAAACAAATTTCCCGATTCCCGATTAAATGATTTCCTCTTTGCTTCCAAAACCTACACTACTAGAAAGTACATGTTTCTTGCTTCATACCGCTTCGAACGGCAACCAAAACAGAGTTACGGTTTAAAAGTTGTAATCAAAACAATTTATCTAATTAAACTATTTCTGATCATGGAAAGCTTCAGTTCGCGCCGCGCAACAGCTTGGTCGCGCCGCGAACCTTTGGCAGTGGCAAACCCTCACAATTTCCATAGTATTTGCGCTGCGAACCCTTGTACGCGTCGCGTACTGTTGGCGGAACCTAAACTCATTAATGTTCCCATGGTTCGCGCCGCGGACCCCTGTTCGCGCCGCGAAGCGCGCGAAATATGAGTTCTCAGCTCTGTTTCTTGCTTCACCAATGGTTCAATCCGACCAACTCTACACCTAGACCTGTTCCAGATCACTCTAATGCATAGAAACAACATATATATATATATATATATATATATATATATATATATATATATATATATATATATATATATATGATGTACTTGTGGTTTACCAACACTTATCCATGAACAATCATGATTTTGGGTCAAAACCTAGATTTTTCTATAAAATCCCCAATATTCAAAACTATGATTTCTCATCCATAACCAAATCTATAAGTTTCTAACTAGAACCCACCTGGTATACGAGTTGTAGATGATGAAGATGAGTCGATTCGGCGGAGAAACGGCGAAGATCCAAGCTTTTCTTCTATTTTCCTCTTGCTCTCCCTTCTCTCTACTTCCTCTCTCTACAACTTTGTTTTGTTGCAAGAATGAAGAAGAAAAACAAAGGAAAAGAATATAAGCAAAATATCTTTAAGTTTGCACTTCTAACTTAAGTGTCCAAGAGTATCTCTAATGCACCAAATAATAATACCTCAGTGCCAGCTAATAACATTAGAGCATTTTATTCAATATGGGGTATTACAAAAAAAGACTAACTCTTCAATCCGCAGTTGGGAAGAGAGAATGGGCACTTCACTATCAACAATCTATTGGAGAAAAGACGCAAACATCCATATCCACCGTCTTGTAATATTTGTTTCAAGGTCAACCATCATTTCCTTGTATAAGGCATTTCGTGAGCCTTTCCTACTAAAAGCCTCAAGATTTATTGGAAACTCTCAAGACTAACTCTAAGGAAGATGTGTATGTCCTTATTTTTGACCGAACCTCTATAATTTTCCGTGTCCTTCTTCCCTTAACTTTTACTTTTTATTATTTACTTTATGATGCTTATTATTTGAAAATGATTTTAAACTCTGATTTAATTTTCCCAAAGCTATCAAAACCATGTTTTTATAAACCACACAATTCATCCCCTCTTGAGTGTGAAGTCTCAAGTCCAACATAAATTGCAGCTGAAGTAAAGACAATAAAATCAAATAGCTTAAATTAAAAGGAGAACTTTTTCCGGTAAAGCTCAATAAACCAAAACAGATATTTTATAACTTGTTTATCTTAAGAACCAAACTCAATATTCTCAAGAGAACCGCACTCTCAAGAATTAAACGAAAAACGCAACCACTTACAAAATCTTACTCACAAGAAAAGTTTCACTCAAAAGCACTATGGCAACTATAAGTGAAATAAAAGTGTCTATAGAGAGAAAAAATAGAGAGATAAATTTCAAAGAAAATGTAAGGTTTTGGAAAATGGCGTAAAATGAAGTGGAGGCGATCCCCATTTATATAGTAGTTGGAAAAGTTAGAAAAGGAAATAATCCATGTGCCAAATTGATGAGCGAATCGATAGTCCTTATGCTCTAATCGAATGGCCAAGTCATTTTTAATCGATTACCATGCCAAAATATAAAATATTGGTAGATACAGTCATTGCAGTGTTGTTTAATTGCTTGATTAATCTCTTATCCCTTCTCCAATTGATTGGCTTAATGCTATAATCAATTAGTTGGCTCATAAATGTTTTGCCAATCGATTGGCGCAAGTTACCAATCAATTGGCACAAGTTAACAATCGATTGGTTAGTTCAATAATTGTTTGGAAATAGATTGGACAACTTCTTAGTCACTTGGCTTAGGTTAGAGAATAATTTTTAAGACAAACATTTGATAAATATATTTTAAGGTGTGTGTGTGTGTGTGTGTGTGTGTGTGTGTGTGTGTGTGTGTGTGTGAGTTGCCTTAGTACTTTAAAGTTACTTCCTTACTTTTACAACACTTGGCTCACTCAGACAAATAGACACGACCTGACGTGCTTTCATACTTTTATTCAAGGCTTCTAGATTCTTTGCTCGATTGGTCCTAATCATATAAGCACTTTGATCTTGAGTCTCTTGTTGATGAGGTATCATATGTTTCTCTGGTTAGGTCACCATCATCAAGATTGAAAGTTACTCTCGCCGACTTTAATTATTATCGTCATCATAAAAACTCTGGGTGGATCTTCTATAGGATTTTTAACTTTATACCTGCAAGCACATAGATACACATTTTCCTTCTTTTTGCTGATGGCAACGCATCTCTCAAGAAAGTGGTAAAAGAAACAAGATGAATATGTTTAGACAGATTAAACTCCCCATCTATTAGGTAGAGAGTATACTTAGTTCCTCCTGAGAGTAAATTCCTCCCCCTTTGTCAAAATAAAAAAGGTGGATAAAATTATGCAATCCGAGAAGTAAATTATGCAAACATAAACACATAGATCAACATACGTATGCATTTTAGCCCATGCATGATTTATTTATTATTCCTAGTTCAGATCTTACGAAAAAGTAGTTTTCTTTAGGAAGATGTTTAGTAAAAATATCTGCAATTTGATTATATGAGGTTACAAATTGAACATGATCCCTAATAAAGTGGTGTCTATCTTCTATGTGTTTAGCCCGAGAGTGGAGTATCAGTTTTTTTGTGAGGTTTATGGTGTTAGTGTTGTCACATCTTATTGAGACAACTCCGAGATTTACACCGTAGTCACTGAACTGTTGTTTCTTCCAAATACGTTAAGAGGAATAGTTGCCTGCAACAACATATTCTGCCTCATTTCTGGATAGCGTAACACTTGCTTGTTTCTTTCTATGCCATAAGACAATAGAGTTCCCAAGTAAGTGACACGTACAACTGGTACTTTTCCTATCCAATATGCACCCATCAATATCAGAGTCGAGGTATCCCACTAAGTCAAAATCCTCTCTCTTCCGATACCATACACCCATTTGTTTTGTGCCATAGAGGTATCTCATAGTGCGTCTTATAGCAATGAGATGTGATTCCTTAAGGGAATCTTCAAAGCATGCACACATACATACAACACACATTATATTAGGAAGGAATGTAGTTATATTGAGAAGAAAGCCTATCACACCCCAGTACTTATTTTATTCAATTGGTTTTCCATCTTCGTATTTGTCAAGATTGCACGAGGTTGACATTGGGGTTGCTATGACTTTTGATTTCTCTATATCAAATATTTTTAATAGCTCTTTGCAATATTTAGCTTGATTTATCCCTTTTTGTTTTGATGGACTGGGAGTCCTAGAAAGTACTTTGGCTCTTCCATCATGGATATTTTAAATTCGTTCTGCATGATTTCAAATAATTCCTTGCACAAGGATTTGTTAGTAGCGCCAAAGATAATATCATCGACATAAATTTCAACCAACAAGATGTCATGCTCGATTTTCTTGACGAAAATAGTTTTATCAACTTGTCCTCTTTGGAACTTGTTTTCAAGCAAGAATATAATTAGATGGTCATACCAAGTTCTAGGTACTTATTTCATCCCTTATAGTGCCTTCTTAAGCTTGAAAACATGATTTGGAAAAGTAGGGTTTATAAAGCATAGAGGTTTATCAACAAATACCTCCTCTTGGATGTAACCATTTATAAAAAAAAAATTTACAACCATTTGAAATAGTTTTAAATTAATGATGCAATAGAAAACTAATAAAATCCTTATGGATTCTAATCTAGCTATAGGGCATAAGTTTCATCGAAATCTATTCATTCCTTTTGATTGTATCCCTTTGCAAGAGTCTATACTTATTTCTTAAAACATTACCATCTTCATCTAGATTGTTGCAAAAGACCCATTGGGTACGAGTTCCCAAACTTTATTTATTCAAATTGATTAAATTCCTCTTTCATAGAAAGAGATAAATTTTTTGTCGATTATAGCTTCGTCGATTCTCATTGGTTCAATTAGTGAAACAAAAGCCATAAAGTTACATACCTTATTGAAGGATCGTCGAGTAGTGACTACTTGGATATATCTCCAATTACATTTTGGATAGGGTGATCTCTTGTTAGTATCCATTCCTTCGAGAGATCTGTATATTATGGCAGAGGGTCTCAGATTTGATCCTGAACCAGTTTTTCTTTTGTGACTTAATCTTCATTTTTCTCTTTGTACGGTTCTTGATTTTCCTCGAGACTTGTCTTCTCCAGAATACTTGCATAATTAATAGCTTTTACTTCTAGAGGTTTAGTGTTAGATTCATTAAAGGTAACATTATCCGATTCTTCGATTGTCAAAGTTATTTTGTTAAATATTCAAAAAGCTTTGCTAGAAGTGGAATATCCTATGAATATACCTTCATTTGCTTTTGCGTCAAATTTTCTGAGGTTACTTTTTCCGTTATTAGGGATGAAACATTTGCAACCAAAGACATGTAAGTGAGAGATATTCAGTTTTCCTCCTTTGTATAGTTCATAGGGAATCCGCTTTAGAATTGGTCTTATCTAGACACGATTCATAACATAGTAAATGGTGCTAACAGCATCATCCTGAAAGTATTTAAGAAGATTGGTCTCATTGAGCATAGTCCTCGCAAGGCCCACTACAGGTCTATTTTTCCTCTTTACTACCCTATTTTATTGGGGAGTTCATGAAGTGGAAAATGTATGTCGAATGCCATTATTATTACAAAAAATTTAGAATTACTCATTCTAGAATTCTCTGTCGTGGCCACCTATGAGATTTTAACCAGACTAATCTCAAACATAGGAAGATTTTAATATCAACTAATCTTCAACCTGAAAAGGAACAGATCATACAGTGAGTTCACTTTTTCCAAATTAGATGTTTTGCATGATTTCAAAACTAGGATCTTTAGCGTTTATGTATATTAGATGGTATCATTTGGTCGTGATGTGCATCTTAGCATTAGGAAACCATAGCATAATTTTCCACATAATCGACAGGTCGCTTAGCGAGCCCTGTTAGAAAAGGTTTTATAATTTTAAAAACTGAATTGTATCTTGGTCAATAGTGATTTACCACGATTTTTAGTGAATTTTCCAGAATTTACTAGAGTCGTTTGAAGGGCCTTTGAGCCGAGTTTTGACGAAAACCAAATACTTGAAATTTCTATGTTTATGCATTGCAATGGATGATTATTTGAGAAAGAGATTTTAATCTTGTTTTCTAACTATTGTTTATGAGTGTTTGTTGTGGCTTTGGGATGACTGTGAGGTGATGGCCAATTTTGACCTTTGTTAAAGGCTTATGCCTTATGGTTGCGTTATTGTGTTGTTGCATATCAGTGTCGCATACATTGCATTGTTGAGGGCTTATGCTCTGTTGATGGCCTGGATTGGCAAAATGTTGAAGGCTTATGCCTTGTTGCTGCCTCTATTTATTGGCCTTACGATGAGGGCTTATCCTTTGTTGGTACCACATGCATTTCCATCAATGTTGGTCTCATTGCATTTTTCATGATGATGAATGATGAAGAGTTGATGAATGATGATGATTTTGCGAAGTTGGTGAAATATGTATGACTTTATTCTTTATATACTTATTATCATACGTTTCTTTATATTGTTATGATATCTCACCCCTTTTGTTTGAATGATACCCTTACGTTGGTAACGTGCATGTGATCAAGAGTGAAGGATGATTACCTTCAGTTGGTTTGAGTCGGCGTCATTGCTCTGATACGTAACACTAGGGGGAATAAACGCTATTTGTTTTCTTTGTTAGATTTAATTTGATTGTTGAAGCTTTTATGAATAATGATGTTGACAAATGTTAAACTAAGTTGTTGGTTGGTTTTAAATTGATTTATGAATATTTTCCGATGCATAATAAAAGATGTTTTGAAGATTATGTTGTTTTGATCAGTTCATCCGACTTATTGTGTTGTATCCGTTAATAATTGTGAGCAAATGTATGTGTTATGAAGAAATGTGACATCCTGGTTTGTGATGAATTGTTTTGAATGGAATTTTATCACTCTGATTTTATTATAATTCTCCGGGGTAAATTATGGTGTTACATTAGTGGTATCAGAGCAGGTCGATCCGTCTGGCTAAGTTTTCGAGTAAGTAGTTTGTTTGATAATCGAGTATTGTCAATTTAGCTTTCTAACTATTGTTTGTTGTATGGTGTGAAGTAGAAGATGGCTGGAAGGAACGATGCTGCGATTGCTACTACCTTAGAAGTGATGGCTCAGGCAATGCAGAATCAACCTAACATTGGTGCGATTGATGAATCTCGTAGTTTGGCAACTTTCCAGAGGGAGAATCCTCCAACCTTTAAGGAAAAGTATAAATTTGATGGGGCACTATCTTGGCTCAAGGAGATAGAAAGGATTTTTCGAGTGATGGACTTCTCTGTAGCGTAGAAGGTGCGATATGGTACCCATATGCTGGCGGATGAAGTTGATGACTAGTGGCTAGAGACTCGTCAGAGGTTGGAGACTGCAAGTGAAGTTATCACTTGGGTCGTGTTTCGTAGGGAGTTTATGAGGAGGTATTATCCCGAGGATGTCCGCGGGAAGAAGGAGATTTAAGTTCTTGAGCTGAAGCAGGGGCGACTACTAAATTCTCCAAGTGTATCAAGTTTGAGAACAGGTTACGCCAAAAGATCAAGAAGGCAATTAGATACCAAAAAATACGAAATTTTATGGATTTGGTGGATAGTTGTAGAATTTATGAGAAGGACAATTATGCTCATTATAAGATTATAAATGGGAATAGGGGTAAGCATCAACAGAATCGTGGGAAGCCTTATGATGCTCCAGCTGATAAGGGAAAACAGAAAGTTGCTGAGGGTAAGAGACCTAGTGGGAGAGACGCTCCTGCTGGTATCATATGTTTCAAATGTGGGAAGCCAGGTCATAAAAGTAATGCATGTACTAGAGAGGTAAATAGGTGCTTTCGTTGTGGTAAATTCAAGCATGAAGTAGCTGATTGTAAGCACAAAGAGGTAATTTTCTTCAACTGTGGCGAAGAGGGACACATTAGTACTTAGTACCAAAAGCCGAAGAAAGCACAGTCAGGTGGGAAAGTGTTTGCTTTAGCAGGAACTCAGACAGCTAGCAAGGACAGACTAATCAGAGGTTTATATTTCATTAATAGTACTCCTTTAATTACTATTATTAATACTGGTGCTACTGTTAGAACAAGATTTGTTCTGATCAATATTCTTAGTTTTGATGATAACAAGGATATGAATTTTGTGTGAGATAATGTGGTACTCTAATACATTGCAATTTCCCTTTCAGGAAATATATAAAGAGTATGCACAAATCAGCGCTCAGAAGCTTTGTCTCAGAAGGTTCAGCATGCAACATCAGAACATGGTCTGGCAAGACATCAGAAGATGGTCAAGGCAGAATCAGAACATGGGTCTATGGAAGCATCAAAAGAACTTGAGATCAGAAGCAGAAGCACTGAAGTTCTCATGGTATCACGCTCAGAAGCACTTCAAGGTCAGAAGACAAGAAGATGCTATGCACCAAGATGTTTGACTCTGATGATATTCAAACATTGTATACACAAACATCAGATCAGAAGAAAGTACAGGTGGCAGGCTACGCTGACTGACAAAAGGAACGTTGGAAGCTATTAAAGGCAACGTCAGTAGACACAGCGTAAACAAGGCTCGAGGTAGTTGACAAAAGCGTGAAACATTAAATGCAATGCTGTACGGAATACGCAAAGCATTAAATGCTCCCAACGGTCATCTTCTCAAGTGCCTATAAATATGAAGTTCTGATGAGAAGCAAGGTTACCAATCCTGAACGAAATTATTCTGAAAAACTTGCTGAAACGCTGTTCAACTTAAAGCTCAGAAACTTCATCTTCATCAAAGCTCACTACATTGCTGTTGTAATATATTAGTGAGATTAAGCTTAAACTTTAAGAGAAATATCACTGTTGTGATTATAGCTTTTCAGAAGCATTGTAAAACTCTTATTTGATTACATTAATTTGTAAGTAACTAGAGTGATCAAGTGTTGATCAGGATACTCTAGGAAGTCTTAGCTTGTGTCTAAGCAGTTGTAATTAGAGTGATCACGTGGTGGTCAGGATACTCTAAGAAAGTCTTAGCTTGTGTCTAAGCATTTGTTCCTAGAGTGATCAGGTTGTGATCAGGATACTCTAGAAGACTTAGTCGTGGGCTAAGTGGAAAACCATTGTAATCTGTTGCGATTAGTGGATTAAATCCTCAGGTGAGGTAAATCACTCCGTGGGGGTGGACTGGAGTAGTTTAGTTAACAACGAACCAGGATAAAAATAACTGTGCAAATTGTTTTTATCGTTCAAGTTTTTAGACTACACTTATTCAAACCCCCCCCCCCTTTCTAAGTGTTTTTCTATCCTTCAGCTACACATTGTTTTATTGTTGTTAATTGTGTGAAAAAGTTGGGTCTTGTGTTGTCTTCTATGAAAGGAGAGATGGTCGTTGATATTCCAGCTAAGGGGTCAGTGACTTCTCTCGTATGTTCGAAGTGTCCTTTGTAGATCTTCGATAGAAACTTTGTTGTTGATTTGGTGTGTCCTTCATCTCAAACAACTTCTTTAAACAATTTATAGCATTTAGATACTTTTCACGAGTTCCAATAACACTTATGTCATCCACATGAATATCTATTATAGGAAATTCTTTTCCATATATTTTCATAAAAATACATGACACATGGAGTTATTTGTATATCTCTCCCTTAACAAATATTCACCGAGACAATTATACCACATGTGTTTATATTGTTTTAGCCCATAAAAAGACTTGTTTAATTTGATGGAGTAGCTTTCTCGAGATTCAAAGTTTTGTGTCTTTGATATATTAAACATTTTAGAGAGTTTTAGGTAAATGTTACAATCAACTGAGCCATACAAATAACTTGTTACAACATCCATCATCTTCAAATTAGGCCATTCATCTGCTACAAGGATAATTAAATATCAAAAATTGAATTGTATCCACTACAGGTGGATATGTTTCATCAAAATCAATCTTAGGTCATTGCAAAAAACTATTGAGCAACAACTTAATTTTGGATCTCACAATTTCACCATTTTTATTTTGCTTTTTCACGAAACTTATTTATATCCAATTGGTTTCACACCTTGAGGTGTCTGAACTACAGGTCCAAAATTGGGTCGCGTGTAAAGATAGTTTAATTCTTCTTCAATTGAATTTGTTCATTTTTGACCAATTTTCACTCTGTCTACAATCTTTGATAGACTGCAATTCATGATCCTCGTTATCATTTATCATCTTTAGCACTATATTATATACAAAGACATTGTCAATGTCGACTTTATTATGGTTCTATCATATTTCATTCATGACATAATTTATCGAGATCTCTTTATCTTCTGGAACTCAAAAATAAATTATGTCAAAGTACTCCTGGAGTTTTCATATCCTCACTTAAGTCATATTTAATTTATCGCTTTTTCTTGTAGAGGATTTTTAATATTAGAACCAACTTTCCTATCACGCTTCATGCACGGTTTCAACTCATTTGCCATATTAGATTGTCCAACAGGAGAATCTATTTTCATTTGAGTATTAGCAGCTAATAATTTGTTTTATAAACTTTACAAATGAGAAATATATTAAACTTCTAATTCATATATGTTTATACGAGGATCAAAATAACAATTTATTTTAAATACTTTATTTGAACTTCTGTTTCATTCTTCAGTCGCTTAATTCAATCACAAATCTTTTTATGTAGTTCTTCAGAAATTCAATCATAATTTTTTTTATACGAGGATCAAAATAACAATTTATTTTAAATACTTTATTTGAACTTCTGTTTCATTCTTCAGTCGCTTAATTCAATCACAAATCTTTTTATGTAGTTCTTCAGAAATTCAATCATAATTTTTTTTATAAACACAAATAATAATAATTACAATTCTTCAGTGATGCTTGATAAGTTTTTCAGGAACTATATAACAAATTTATTAGTTTTTTATCCTTCATAAATGTTTTATATGTTATTCTACAACTATATAAGAAATTCATTACTTTGATATTCTTCAAGGATGTTTTATGTATTCTTCAAGAATTATATAAGAAATTCATTACTTTTCTATATTTCGGGAATACTTAATATGTTATTCAGGAACACTATAAATTTATTATTTTTCTATCCTTTGTGGATACTTGATAATTTAATAAGATATATAATAATATCAAAATTTAAAACGAGTCATGTAAAATAAAAGAATAAAATAGGAAAAGAGATGAAAAAAGTCTATTGTATTATTCACATTGTGAGTGTTAATTTTGAATAAAATATGAGTCATATTTATATGACATCACATATGTAATGAAGAAAAAATCAATATAAAAATCCACTCATTTATGGGCATTCATAATCAATATATATATATATATATATATATATATATATATATATATATATATATATATATATATATATATATATATATATATATATATATATATATATATATATATATATATATATATATATATATATATATATATATATATATATAGGGGCGGAGCTAACTAGCCCGGGCAGGCGCCCGGGCTCAACCTCTATTTTCTTTGTACTTTCTCAATTTAACAGTCGATTTTTAGACAAAATCAAGTGCAAAATTAGTAAAAATAAGGTGTGAAAATTAAAACAGATGAATAATCAATGGTGTAAAGTTTTTGCCCAGGCTGCATAAAATTCTTGGCTCCGCCACTATATATATATATATATATATATATATATATATATATATATATATATATATATATACATATATATATATATATATATATATATATATATATATATATATATATATATACTAGCGTTCAAACGGGCACTCCCGTGCCCGTTTGTCCGCTTTTTTTAATGCGCACGACAGTGAAAAATAAATGTGTATATATTTTCATTAGGTTTTTATTTTACGTCGCCTTAAAAATAATACTCCCTCCGTTCTAAAATATAAGAGAAAAAAATACATTTTTTAGAAGCCATCATCACTTTTCTATAAATTAATGTGCGCATAATCAGTCTCTTTGCTTCTATAACTATTTATAAAGGAAACACACATTTTTGGTCTGACCTATTTTATATTCCACAATTATATCTTCCACTTAACTCTATATTTTACTACTCAAGACATTAATTTAAATAACTTCCACGTATAATAACTACTACCTTTTCACTTTACTCTATTTTACAACTCAAGACATTAATTTAAATAACTTCCACGTATAATAACTACTACCTTTTCACTTAACTCTATATTTTACGACTCAAGGCATTAATTTAAATAATTTCTACGTATAATACTCCCGTGCCCCGTGCCCGATGATATTTTTCACTACAACACGGAAGGGCTTTAAAAGCGCTTTTTATGGGCTTTAAAAGCGCTTAAAAGCGCTGTGAAAGGCAGCGCTGACATAGGTAACAAAAGCGCTTCAAAAAGCGCTCTGGTAGGCCCCCCTATAAGAGCGCTTTTCTGGAAAAAGCGCTCTGGTAGGCCCCCCTATAAGAACGCTTTCCTGGAAAAAGCGCTCTCGTAGCCCCCCTTTAAGAGCGCTTTTTCCAGAAAAGCGCTCTGATAGCCCCCCCTGTGAGAGTAAAAAATAAAAAAAAACGCAACTTACGAAAGCGCTTTTGGAAAAGCGCTCTTATAGGGTGGGCTTTAAGAGCGCTTTTTCTGGAAAAAGCGCTCTGATAGCCCCCCCTATAAGAGCGCTTTTCCAAAAGCGCTTTCATATGTTGCTTTTTTTTTTTTTTTTTATGCTTTTTATTAATCTTTGGCAGCGCTTTTACTAAGAAGCGCTTTAGTAGGTGGACCTTTAAGAGCGCTTTTTAAAAGCGCTGTCGTTGCTAAATGAGGTATTTTAATGTGCAGCCTGTAATTTAATCCTCCCAGTCGACCTGTAATATTTTCGACCTGTAATATGTTTTCAACCTGTAATATTTTCGACCTGTAATTTATTTTCGACGATATTATTTCAGCCATCAGTAAGACAATATATATACTAATATAATACCATTATAATATCCAAAATTATATATATACATCATTACAACATCAATAATATTATAGTTCAAATCGACACAAATCCTACATGAAAAAGCGCTTAATATAAAATTGACACAAATCCTCTTTTATTTCTTCCAACTTAAGTCTCGGGTACCCAGCAGCACGGAATTCGTCAAGGTACTACAAAACAAAAACATAATATGAATGATACATTTAGTTAAATGTAATAAATTATATGAAATTATCTTAAGTTATAAATTCATACCGTGAGCGGAATCTCTAATTGATTTGCCTGAAGGATTTCTTTCATAAACCTCAATACAAAGTATCCGCAATCGTAACTGTTTCGCTGTTGCGGACACTACATAGAAAAACAAATAAGATTCTATAGTTGTCTTGTTTTATCAAGTAGCATAAATATATTATAAGCAAAATTGTGAAAAATAATGTACCTGCACTTGGATCCAAGTAATGTTGTTAGATTTAGTTCGGGATACCTGTGCGTCCCGTTGACTTCGGAACACTTGTATTGATCTAATTAACAAATATATAAAAGCATATGTTTAGATCAATCCCACAAATAAGTAAATATATAAATATACACGAATATATATTTAGAACGATCCCACTTACAAATCAACGATGTCCTTCATAGCCGGATAATTGGTCCATTCACCATTTACCGAATTCAGATAATACACGACTTCCCTTATAGGGTTGATAGCAAGCAACAACCAGTGTGCTCTATAAATTAAAACAATAGGTTATATGAAAATTTTGCTATACACAAAAGAAACAGAGATTAGATGAACAAAGAATGAGAAACTAACCCTACTGGTCGGGTATTATACGCCCAAAGATGCAGACTTTCTGTATTGCCGGTGGACATGAATCTATCGACTAAGCGCTGTCTAACTGATTCCGGTTCCGAAGCAATTGTCATTCCGCTGCAATGGGCGGAAGACACGAAACGGAATCTGTTAGACAATGGATTCCCGCGCAACACTCTGTCATACAACAACCTTAAATAAAAACATAATAAACATTAGATTATTTTCATTGAAATGTGTAAATAAATTATATTGTGGGACTAATTAAATAATATATCGGATGAGTGAATATTACCGGATGTATGAGTGCATGTTAGTGACGCCTAGTTGATCATGCCTAAAAATCTCCTCCAAGTCATCAATTGTAATAAGTGACTTGAATTCAATACCGAAGACACTTTCATCCATATCGATTTCACGTAAAGCACCATCCTTCATATCGAACATATCAACCATTGTTGCGAGCGTCGACCGGTATCGAGGCACAAAAGCACCGCCTTTTTTTCCCGCTGGCTTCGGAGGGCCAGTGGGTGGTACGGTACGAACTTGCTGCGTCACTTGTTGTGACTCCCGAGCGGATGCCTAAAAATCATATAAGTTAGGTAAAATATAAAATCATGCAGATTTAGAATCAGATTAATTATTAACACTTTAAATGTACCTCTTTTAGTGATGCAACGGACTCCTCCTCTTGTAAAATCCCTTTACCCTTAATTACGGGTTTTATAGGAGCAGACTAAAATTAAAATGTAAAAATTAATTAATAAACGGTTTAGAATTGACATTCGAAAACTAAATGATTCATAATCGTTTTCAATATACCTCATCACTAATGGTAATGAGCTCCGAGGGCCATGCAACAACTGATCCTATTGCATCTCGCAGCAATGTCGTCTCTGAGACCATGTCAGGTACCGGTAGCATCGCATCATGATCTACTACAACATCCACCGATACTTTCAGGTGTCCATCCGGGAGCGGTCTATGGTGAAGTAAATCTCCCAAAGTGTTGTGCACTTTTCCCTTGCCAACTAGTCGATAATTCGGTTCCGATAAGTATAGTTGGCAAGATGAAATGCCCTAAACCAATAGTAAATATAAAGTCATTATCATTAATAAAATAGAACAATTTAAAAGGTAAAAAAATTATAATTACCTCGGGAAATTTCCTTTGATAGTTGATACTAGCCTTATCACTAGTTTCTTTCACCGATGAAGTGTTGCACTTTTCTCTCATATACACCTCTTTATCTCTTTGCAATTCAGAGACTTGTGCTTGCAATTCCTGCAACTTTTGCAACACTTCTTCATTAGTAGGATTTCTTCTCCTAGGACTCTTGTAAAAAGAGGTTGGAGTCACACCATGACCCTTACCCCTCACCCGACCGGTATACTCAGGAGCATCTAGTGCTCTACTAAGTACGCTCCCCTCATCGGTGGATGCCGATTGCGACAAGGTCTCCTGTAATTCATTTACATTAAAAATTCATTTATATATTAAAAAACATTTGATTTAATTAAAGACACAGTATTATACTTACACATTCAGTAAAAACTCTCTGAACTTCGGAATCGACAGCTTGATTCTTGCCCACACGAGCTTCCCTCCACAACACATGTACAGGAAGTGAGGTTTCCTCACTTTTAGTCTCCTCTAACTATGCATTGACAC
This sequence comes from Vicia villosa, assembly GCF_029867415.1. Classification (NCBI taxonomy): domain Eukaryota; kingdom Viridiplantae; phylum Streptophyta; class Magnoliopsida; order Fabales; family Fabaceae; genus Vicia; species Vicia villosa. The sequence goes on along the minus strand of NW_026705779.1, from coordinate 277,458 downwards.
AAATGATAAAATCGTCAAATAAAACACATGTAGACAATTAATCAAAATGCGCTCGATAACCCCAAAATATGACAAATTTGCAAATTTCGGATTTAAGTCATTCGCACTTGATATGTGCATTGCTTCAGCTACCAAGGTAACACCACTATTTTGCATAGTACTTTTATCATCCTGTTCTTTGGTATAAAATGTGTATCCATTAATAGCGTATGCGCTATAAGAAAGCACAATTACAGTTGGACCATAGGCTAAACATCTCAACCTTTCTGTTACTGAAGCAGGATCTGAACGATACTTTGAATAAATATGATCCCTAAACCACGGTATGAAACTTCGATTGTGCTCTCGTACTATCCAGTTCTCATTTCTATTTGGATTTAAATCTCGGAGAACAACCTTGTGCATTTCAACATACGGCTCAATCTCAATCTCATTGTGCAGAACATACAAGTGCGCTTGATCCCGTTCGACCATTGATACTGTCATAACTTTATTTCCAATTAGCCTTTTTCCTTCTTTTTTTTCGACAATATGAGATTTGGGGAGTCCAATTGATTGAACATTTGACAGATATTCAGTACAAAACTCAACCGCTTCTTCAACAACGTATCGTTCGGCAATACAACCCTCCGGTCGACTTCTGTTTTTCACGTACCCTTTTAATATTTTCATATAACGTTCAGCAGGGTACATCCATCTCATATAAGTTGGTCCGCACAATTGTGTCTCTTTCACAAGATGAACGACTAGATGAACCATTATGTCAAAAAACGAGGGAGGAAAATACATTTCAAGATCACATAAAGTAACAACTATCTCTTTTTGCAATGTTGGTAAGATCGCGGGATCGACCACCTTACTGCAAATTGACCTGAAGAAGAAACACAGCTTAGTTATTGCGCTTCTTACTTTTTCTAGCAGAATAGAACGTATACCTATTGGTAAAAAATGTTCCATTATAACATGACAATCATGCGTCTTCAAACTCTTTAACTTGAGGTCTTTCATGGACACAAGTCTTCTAATATCTGAAGAGTAGCCTTCTGGAACTTTAACTTCACTGAGGAACTTACACAATGTTTTCTTCTCCTTTCTAGATAGAGTGTAAACAGCAGGTGGCAGATATGTTCGTCTTCCTTTCGTCACGGGTCCCAATTCAGTTCTCATTCCCATGTTTACCATGTCCTTCCTTATGTTAAGGCCATCCTTAGACTTTCCTTGTATATTGAGTAACGTACCTATGACGCTGTCAAATACATTTTTTTCAATATGCATAACATCCAGGAAATGTCTTACGTACAACGACTTCCAATATGGAAGTTCAAAAAAAATGGACTTCTTCTTCCACCCACCCTTGACAAGGGAATGTGCAAAAGGCTTGCCAAACTGAGTGCTCACATCTTTCACCTTTTCAAAAATTTGATCACCTGACAAAAAAGGCGGGGCTGTACCATGTTCGGCCTTTCCGTTGAATGCTTTTCTCCACCCACGGTAGTGATGATTAGAATTTAAGAATCTACGATGGCCGAGAAAGACATTCTTCTGACAAAGCTCCAATCGTGTCGTATCGGTTTCATCTTCACAAACGGGACACGCCTTTTGACCTTTATTGCTGTACCCGGATAGATTTCCGTATGCTGGAAAATCATTAATTGTTCCAAACAACATCGCCCTCAAGTTGAAACTTTCCTTCCTATACCCATCGTAAACCTCTACACCGTTCTCCCACAAAAACTTTAAATCTTCGATTAAGGGTGCCAAGTGAACATCTATGTCATTCCCTGGTTGTTTAGGCCCAGAAATTAGCATAGATAACATCATGTACTTACGCTTCATACATAGCCACGGAGGTAGGTTATAGATCATAAGAATCACAGGCCATGTGCTATGCGAGATACTTTGAATACCATGCGGGTTCATTCCATCAGTAGACAATGACAACCGAAGGTTTCTTGCTTCTTTTCCAAATTCAGGATAATCAGTATCAACTTTCATCCATTGTGGTGAGTCTGCCGGATGTCGCAACTTTCCATCAATAATTCTTTCATCTGCATGCCAAGTCAAGTGTCTTGAATCGGTCTCACTACGATACATGCGTCTAAATCTCGGAATTATAGGAAAATACCATAAGACTTTAGCAGGAGACAACTTTTTCTTATATCGAGGGGCACCACATTTAGGACACTCATTCAACGCTGCATACTCGTTTCGAAACAAAACGCAATCGTTTGGACATGCATGTATCTTATCATAGCTCATGCCAATAGAGGACAACATCTTTTTGGCTTCATACGTTCGATTGGGAAGAACATTATCCTCTGGTAGCATATCTTTCATAAGGGCTAATAACTCTGTGAAACTTTTATCCGACCATCCATTGTCCGCCTTTAAGTTGTACAACTTTAACACCGCAGACAATCTTGTGAATTTTGAACAACCATCATACAACGGTTTCTCTGCATCGCTTACCAACCTCTCAAACATTTTGGGACAATCCGCAAGATCTTCTTCAAGCGCTTCTGCAATCTCTTCGACTCGATCGCAATCGTATGTGTCTGTGCAATCGTCGTTTGAAGCATACTTCCTATTACACCTCGACTCAGCATTCCCGTTACTTTTCTCACCATGCATTGTCCAACATGTATAACTTCTATCAATTCCAAACCGTAGTAAATGGGATCCCAACTGATTCCCGTCAACCTTACCCCCATAACAGCAACCCAAGCAAGGACACGGCATTCGAAGCGGGTCTTCGGAGTGCGCAACCGCAAACTCAACGAATTCCCATACCCCTTTCTCGTACTGTTTCGACAATCGGCTTGAATTCATCCATGTCTTATCCATGTCTTAATTAAGCTAAACAAATGCTTCTTGGTTTCTCTATCAGGTACTAAGGAATTTTGTCAAGATAATAAATAGCTATCATCATAATAGAATACCTAATCAGAATACCTAATCAGAATACCCGATTTCTTAAAGAAGACATTACCTTATTTCAAGGTAATATAAGTCCACAAACCAAAAAATTGGTTGAAAATGAAATCACTAGTAAAAATTTGAAAGAGAATAATGTAAAATTTGAAAGAGAATAATGTGAATGTTTCCCATCTCATTTCATTTCAGAAATAAATATAGATATTTCCTTCTTATCTCTTAAAGTCAATTTAATATATGAGCATGTTTTAATATAGTTCAATCCATTTCAAAACTTGTAGAATTCCATAAACCAAGTTGCAATAAAGTAGAGACATCAATATGAACTCATACATTAAATCCAAGACCAAACTAAGACACCTTTTTCAATTTACAAAATAGCAAGAGGAAGAGTTGAAATGTTTGTATTACATTCAAACATGCTCATAGTGCACAACGATCATGGTTTAGAATAAAGATAGCATTTTCATTCTCAATCCCACAAATAAGTAAATATATAAATATACCTCACGAAATAGTATGCCAAAGTTTTCATGTAATCAAAATAACAGTAGAACTTCAAAACTTATACTTTTATATAAAACCTCACGAAACATAGTTCCAATAAGTCAACAAAACCTGAAGCATAACAACCTAACTTAAGTATACTTAAGTATAGTTAAGAGCACAAACCTGAACTAAGGAGAAAGAAGAGTGGTGATATATTGGGAACAAGGTTAAGCAATTTTCTTTTAGAGATTCAGATTCTGCAGATACAAAGAGACAATCATAAGTCATCGTATAATAGAATACATTACTACTACCTTAGATACTTAATACAATTGAATAATATATGAATCTTGCTAAGATTGAAGGATGAAGTAGTTTATGTGTGTAATATAAGTTAAGAACAATTGTTGATCTAATTAAATTCTGTTTAGCTAGAATTGTGACATGCCAAACATAATGCTGATTGCATGGTTGATAATTACATATTTTTTGATGCAGCATTTAGACGAGAAAGAGCATGATCGTACTATTGGCCTATACAAGAAAGTTCAACAGTGGATTAAGAGCTCAAAAAATGCAATGTAGCCATATTTTGACGAAGTTCATAATGTCCTCTATAAACTCAAAGTGAGGCTTTCAATGCAGCAATAAAGCAGATGACCAAATTAAATCTGGGAATAAAGCTCCCATAATTTCAAAGATATGACCTATCAATCATGTGTTTAAAATACTGGACACCATTTAGCCATGTCTAACATTTTATACATTGATGGTTGCAATTGTGGCTTGATTATGTATTGAGACTCATTACTGAGATTGCTAAGTTTGGCAGATAAAATATTTCAATCAATTCAAAGATTCATGAATCAACAAGTCCTTAATTCAGAAGCAAAATTGGCATTACATATGTTAGTTTGTCTGTTTTTTAAGTTTGAGTACAAAATAATTCAAAGGAGCTGGTACATTGCTGTATAGTATTTAGCTATGAAGAAATATGACAATAAATTTGTATACAGACTTGTCTATTCAGCAAGAGAATCAAAAACTAATAATCTAAAACTAATAATCTTTAACCTCAAGAAGTTCTATTCAGCAAAAATCACAACGAAACAATCATTTCGCAAGAGAATCAAGAATCTCGACAACAATATCACATAACCCATAACCGAAAAGTTGATGAAAAACGAGAAGAAACGAACCTGTGAAGAAATCGACGGGTTTTCGGGTACTTAGGGCTAACGAGTTTCCGTTGAATCCTGAGAGCGAGCTTGTAAGTTCGTTTGAGCCCCAAGAAATACGCAGTTCCGAGTGTTATCTCCCACAGCAACACTTTGGATGGATTGCTTGTAAATGCGATTTGTAGGAAGGCGGCGAGATGGAGAAGGAGGCAATACAGAGTGGAGCTGAACGGCTATGCCCGTGAGTTGAAGAGCGTCGGAGAAGAAGAAGAAATTTTGGGGTTTCAGCGTCGATTGAGAAGAAGAAGAGGAACTGAGGAACGTAACTGAGCAAAAGGGGTTTTTGTTTTAATTTGTTTTTGAAAATTTAATTTTAAAATGACCTATGAAAGCGCTTTTGAAAAGCGCCTTAGTAGACATAGCTATACCAGTGCTTTTAAAGGAAAAGCGCGCTTGTACCCCGCCCCCTATAGCAGCGCTTTTAAAAGCGCTCTCATAACCCCCCTACCAGAGCGCTTTTCAAAAGCGCTCTCATAACCCCCCCTTACCAAAGCGCTTTTCAAAAGCGCTCTCATACACCCCCCTACCAGAGCGCTTTTTAAAAGCGCTCTCATACCCCCCCTACCAGAGCGCTTTTTTTCATCATTTTCCTTTGTTTATTAATTTTGTTTTTAGCGAATGTAACACCCTTCTAAACCCCGTAGAAATTAATAAAATAATTCAGAGTAAAACATGAAAACAAGGGTGTCACAATTAATTAAAACAAATTATCACAAATTCATTGTCATGCTTTCACTAAGGAACAATCTGTCATAATACACAAACATCTCATGTTTACACAGCGGAGAATTCATCATACGGATAAGCATAACATCATCTATGCAATATCCCACATAATCTAATACAACAACATATAGAGTATCATCATAAAACTCTAATCTAACGTTCCCCCAGTGTTACAATATCAGAGCATGACACCGACGCTATACTAAACAAACTGACTCATGAGCTAATCCTCACCGAGCCAAAAGCCGCTACTCGCCAATCTGAAATCATCAAAGTAAGGGTGAGTCTCATCACAGTTAACAAATATTATTGCATCTTAAATAACAACACATCATAGTTATATTATTCACCCAATTCATCATATTCAGATTATCAGGAACATCTATCATTTACACAAACATCAACAGAACACATCTTTCAAGCAGACAATCATACTCGACGTTAATCCAACAAAACACACAAACAACACATCATCAATATTTATAACATTGGAATACATCCAATCATGTTATAAAAGTATGCATATGTATGAACTGACACTATGCATGTGGTACCAAAATTCGTGAATCATATTCACAGGACTTCTCTCCACGATACTGCCCTCTAGTCGCTCACACCCCACATGGGCACACGACTACTGCTTCATCGCTCACACCCCACATGGGCACACGATGACTTCCCGCTAATCTCCGCACAATGGGAATTAGCCTTCCAATGCAAATGATTTATGAATAATGCACACATGACACATACTTACATCTTCATACATCATCATCATTCCGATGCTTAACATCGCTTAACACCTCTTACCAATAAGGTCACAACAAGTATGTACATGTTTAAGCATCATTCAATCATTCGCATACATACACCACATCATCACAATAACATACACATCATAGTAATGTTAATTGCCACCATAACCAACATATTAATATTAACAACATATTAATATTCACAATCATCAATCATTACCATCGTCATACATTGTTACATCTATCATCATTACACACCATGTAATAAATTGATAACAACTCATCAACATAATCACAAAACATGTATTCATTTACGACATGTTATAAACCAACATCACCCAATGGATATCATAATCTCATCACCAATACAAACATGTAACAATAATCATATATAAATAAGCACATATTTGCTACAATCATCATCATCATCAAGAATAGCAACATATTTTTATCATCATTCTAAAACCAATCAAATCATCATCACTTAGATCGTTTAATAAGGTTCAGTTAGCCCAAAACGGCGCATCAAATGAACCAACGGTTAGAAAGTTATGCCTCTTTAAACTTTCATAAAATATCACAAAACATCACAGCACGCGGCGCCATCACACATTCGCGGCGCGGGACGAATCGGAACAACGCCTTCGCGGCGCGGTCACCTGTTCGCGGCGCGTACTGAACTCTACCTTCAGGTTCGCGGCGCCTCCTCTTTGTACGCGGCGCGAACCGCGATTCTAAAAAAACCCCAATCTGCAGAAAAACAGCATTCCATATATCCCAAACACCCCAACACATACCGGTGCGAACATGGAGAATTAGAATGCACAAACAACACAAAAACCACTTCGTAATACATCAATTACACATCAATTGAGATCATAACAACATAGATATCATGGATTCAAACATAGGGATCAAACATCATACAATTCTATCCCAATCCCTAAATCTATCATACGACCCAATTGACTCAACAACATCCCTAATCAACATCATTATCCAATAACACAATAATAGATGATAACCGGAGAGTCCCCCCTTACCTTAGCCAAGAGTGCTCAATCTTTGGTCTCTCCATCTTCAGCTCTCCTCCGGTTCTTCGTGTTCCCCAGAACCTCTGTTCTTTCACGTTCTTTCTTCTTTCTTTTCCCAAATTCCAAAATGTTTTATGAAAATAACATTTTAATTAGTAAAGGGCTTTACCAACATAGCACCCCCCTCTTTACTAACACCACACTTGGCCCAATAGCCCATCTCATAATTCTTTCCAATTAAATCCCTCAAACCACATATAATTCTAATTATTAATTAAATTTCTATTTAAATTAAAAATTAAAATATACGGGTGTTACAACTCTCCCCCACTAAAAGAGTTTTCGTCCTCGAAAACATACCTCAAGTAACCAGCTCGTATAAGAGTCCTCCACATGACTCTTCAGCTCCCAATAACATTACCATCGGTCAATCCTAAAAATCCATCTGACATCACCAACAGGAACATGTTTCATACATTCAAATCCCAATTCTTACGTCGCATTTGACCATCAAAAGTTGTACCACTCATTATATCTCTAAAAGGTTAACTACAATAGAACATTGAGGCATAACTTATACAATACACTCAGCAACTGAGTAATACAATTTCATAATTTATAGTATGATCACACTGATCAACACTACAGTAATGCATTCCATCTACCAAACATACCAACCTTAGACACACCTTTCCATCTAAGTGATAATGTAATACTTACATTTTTCATCAACCACTTCCTTCAGGAACTCAATACTCGTATTCTTATACCATTGAATTCCAATTATCTGACTCCTCTTAAGTCACACCAGTAATTATCCAACACGTTACATTCCGTTTTTTTCCGCACTACTCTGACTACTCATCACAATCACCCATACCAAATAGATTTCTGAGTTTTACCTGATTCCGACTCTCTTTACTCCTTCGTTTCAAGGATCGTTCTTTACCATCCATGGTACTAATCCACCACTCATCAATACTTACTCGCACTTAAAACCAAATTCCTGATTTACTTCATCTATTAAACATTCCAACCATCGGAATGAGTGCACACACAAGTAATTATAATCACGCTCGTCATCCTCGATACACCATTTCTTACAAAACAACTCGATTTGAGTTTCGCTCTTTTCTAAGAATTAAATCAATTTCTCCCTTCATAGAGTATAATTCCTCATTATATCTGGAATCTACAATAACCCCTTGACAACAACACAAAAATATCACAACGTCACATAGCATCAACTCTTCGTTTTAATTCCGCCGAATACGTACTCGTTAATTACGCACAACCATAATAACATATTCATCATCTCGGCAATTATTCAAAGGAGTTATAATTCTCCGACACGACATCCTTACATCCACTGAATTCTAAATCCAACATATAGCTCAATACATATTCTCTATGTAGGCTTCCGACATATTAATTCCTTACTTCCCGCGAGTAGTACTCATAACACTACTCCTCATCACAATTTTTGCTGCGCGACTCTGATTACCTGTCTTAAGTCATCCTCCACCATATTGTACTCTTTCGTATTCACTTCTTCATAAGTTCACACAACATAGTGAGTGATTATTCTCACGGCTCAGTATCCATCACATCTTAAACCATTAAGGTAACAAAACAAGCTTATCTCTTCTATATGATTTCATCTACTACCAACAAGAGATTTAGGGTGATCAAGTCCTAAATTTGTCAATATTAGTTGAAAATCATATTTAAGCATAAACCGTCGTTACTACATAATAGTGTCCTTTCCGAGTTTGCACCCAAACTCATTAACATCGTCATAGCCCAATAATTCACTACGGTGTCCTTCTAGGATATCCTTCAGAAGCTCATAACATCAGTTACGCAAATCCAATCACTCAACCTCATTATACTATTCTCGTCGATTCCGAATTCACCGCCTTTACCTTGGTAATTCAAAATCAACCTATCGATCAACTCAACATCATCTTTCTGACCTTCTCTAATCTCGTCAAGAATACCACTAGTCATCTCTAGCATACTCAATCTAACACTATTAGGAGTGCCTTCACATACTAACTCAAGTCTCTAAATTGTCCAATTAAATCCAACTCATTCATCATTAGCACCGACATTTTAAGGACTTCTTACGCAACACAATAGCACAACATTTTCCTCATTAGGATGGTAATTCAAACCAAAATCCCAATCCAAAAATATACTCTAATCATCTCTACTGCCTCATATTAAGCCCTTTCTGATCAAAGAGGTACTTCAACTCTTATGATCACTAAACACTTCGAATTTTGAACCATACAATTAGCCTGTAAGACCAAGACCACATTCATAACTCGTGGTTTTAATCCAAATTCTATTACATCTTTCACGTCCAAATATCATCCCACTCGGAATCTCAACAAAGTCTTCCTAACAAATGTTAGAAATTCCCTACAATTTTTCTTTTATACTTATCGTTATTTTGCCATCACAAATACGATTCCAAGGGTTCTAAAGTTTATCCCATCTTTACTACTAATGCACTCTTCACTAAAATTCATCGGCCCTCAAACCATCCTTATTACCGAACATCTCATCAACAACATGTTACACTCAATTTTGTTTCCAACAATCACGGTAGTAAGCATTCTTATTCAACAAGTTTCACACTTCCATAACCGACTTCAGAACCTTTCCTCATAGGGTCACTCTACGGTATTTATAACTCTCCCATAAATTAAAACACAATCCCTCCTCTTCGTAGGTTCAAACGGCACATCAATCCGACACTCGGAACTCAAGATATGAATTTTCCAATCGTTGTCCAAAAATCCAACACCGACATCATGCAGCGACACTCTATACGATGTATCTAAAACTCCTCAATTGGTAAATTCAATTCTTAAAATTACTCCTCAACAAACCTCCTAATTATTCCTTCAATCCGTTCAACACTGACACTAACATCCCGTGCAGTACCAATAAACAAGTCTAGTTATAAGAACCAGAGTAACCGCAACTTCGCTTCTTTCCAACGTCATCCTGTCACAATTAAATATGTTACAGCTGCTGCAACTATTTTTATAGCAAAGTTCATCTCGTTAGCTTTCCGACGCTCCAAACGGAACTCAAATCGGATGTCCAGAACTCCAGTTATGAATTTTCGAAGTTCCGCAGCTATTCAGCAATTTCCCTGCGTTTTGCATACGAAAATCTCACTCCAAAACTCACTCTCTTCAACTCGATCACATTCCAAACAGCCCCTTATCGTATCTCTTCACTTCCAAACATCCTTATAACTTAAGCGACGCATTCCCCCGCCGAAGTCCGCTTTCTGCAACATCACGACAACAATCCTCCTTGCAAACTCGTAACTGAACCTCTTCCGAGACGCAAGGCTACTCAACTGACAACTTCGCAGTACACCAGCAAAGCTGACACATCACAACTCAATTCCCAGTGAAGTCTTAATTCCAAGTCACCTTCAACTCGGGAAACAACAAACTCCGACAACGCTCGCACTGTTTCCAACAACAGCCTACTGAATCAATCTTCTTCAACTGAAACATAACCGAGAAGCGAAGCTTCTCCCCCACTTGTTTCAATCCAACACCTGCAACAAACAACCAAGTACCGACAGTGATTCACTCACATGTCGCATACCAAGGAATAATACACCGACAGTATACAACCGTCGTGTAACTCTACTGACTCGACAACTGGCCGGACGGACCGACCTGCTCTGATACCACTATTGTAACACCCTTCTAAACCCCGTAGAAATTAATAAAATAATTCAGAGTAAAACATGAAAACAAGGGTGTCACAATTAATTAAAACAAATTATCACAAATTCATTGTCATGCTTTCACTAAGGAACAATCTGTCATAATACACAAACATCTCATGTTTACACAGCGGAGAATTCATCATACGGATAAGCATAACATCATCTATGCAATATCCCACATAATCTAATACAACAACATATAGAGTATCATCATAAAACTCTAATCTAACGTTCCCCCAGTGTTACAATATCAGAGCATGACACCGACGCTATACTAAACAAACTGACTCATGAGCTAATCCTCACCGAGCCAAAAGCCGCTACTCGCCAATCTGAAATCATCAAAGTAAGGGTGAGTCTCATCACAGTTAACAAATATTATTGCATCTTAAATAACAACACATCATAGTTATATTATTCACCCAATTCATCATATTCAGATTATCAGGAACATCTATCATTTACACAAACATCAACAGAACACATCTTTCAAGCAGACAATCATACTCGACGTTAATCCAACAAAACACACAAACAACACATCATCAATATTTATAACATTGGAATACATCCAATCATGTTATAAAAGTATGCATATGTATGAACTGACACTATGCATGTGGTACCAAAATTCGTGAATCATATTCACAGGACTTCTCTCCACGATACTGCCCTCTAGTCGCTCACACCCCACATGGGCACACGACTACTGCTTCATCGCTCACACCCCACATGGGCACACGATGACTTCCCGCTAATCTCCGCACAATGGGAATTAGCCTTCCAATGCAAATGATTTATGAATAATGCACACATGACACATACTTACATCTTCATACATCATCATCATTCCGATGCTTAACATCGCTTAACACCTCTTACCAATAAGGTCACAACAAGTATGTACATGTTTAAGCATCATTCAATCATTCGCATACATACACCACATCATCACAATAACATACACATCATAGTAATGTTAATTGCCACCATAACCAACATATTAATATTAACAACATATTAATATTCACAATCATCAATCATTACCATCGTCATACATTGTTACATCTATCATCATTACACACCATGTAATAAATTGATAACAACTCATCAACATAATCACAAAACATGTATTCATTTACGACATGTTATAAACCAACATCACCCAATGGATATCATAATCTCATCACCAATACAAACATGTAACAATAATCATATATAAATAAGCACATATTTGCTACAATCATCATCATCATCAAGAATAGCAACATATTTTTATCATCATTCTAAAACCAATCAAATCATCATCACTTAGATCGTTTAATAAGGTTCAGTTAGCCCAAAACGGCGCATCAAATGAACCAACGGTTAGAAAGTTATGCCTCTTTAAACTTTCATAAAATATCACAAAACATCACAGCACGCGGCGCCATCACACATTCGCGGCGCGGGACGAATCGGAACAACGCCTTCGCGGCGCGGTCACCTGTTCGCGGCGCGTACTGAACTCTACCTTCAGGTTCGCGGCGCCTCCTCTTTGTACGCGGCGCGAACCGCGATTCTAAAAAAACCCCAATCTGCAGAAAAACAGCATTCCATATATCCCAAACACCCCAACACATACCGGTGCGAACATGGAGAATTAGAATGCACAAACAACACAAAAACCACTTCGTAATACATCAATTACACATCAATTGAGATCATAACAACATAGATATCATGGATTCAAACATAGGGATCAAACATCATACAATTCTATCCCAATCCCTAAATCTATCATACGACCCAATTGACTCAACAACATCCCTAATCAACATCATTATCCAATAACACAATAATAGATGATAACCGGAGAGTCCCCCCTTACCTTAGCCAAGAGTGCTCAATCTTTGGTCTCTCCATCTTCAGCTCTCCTCCGGTTCTTCGTGTTCCCCAGAACCTCTGTTCTTTCACGTTCTTTCTTCTTTCTTTTCCCAAATTCCAAAATGTTTTATGAAAATAACATTTTAATTAGTAAAGGGCTTTACCAACATAGCACCCCCCTCTTTACTAACACCACACTTGGCCCAATAGCCCATCTCATAATTCTTTCCAATTAAATCCCTCAAACCACATATAATTCTAATTATTAATTAAATTTCTATTTAAATTAAAAATTAAAATATACGGGTGTTACAGCGAACCCTACGAGAGCGCTTTTTGCTAAAAGCACTTTAGTAGCTGCGCTGCTACAGTTTAATTTTGGCGTAGTGTTTAATGCGCACAACAGAGAAAAAATAAATGTGTGTACATCTTTTAAGGAGGTTTTTATTGTGCGACACAGTTTGAAAAATAAACATAGTTAGACACAATTATTATAATTAAAATCATGATGATAAATAATCATTTTTTAAAATTGTGTTATGAGCCCTATCTTCGTCATACACGACCTTAGGACACTAATTCAATAATACATATATGTCTTTTATGAAGTTTTCGATATACATCCTGCTAAAAATAATTCTATTTAGACAATAGAATTAAACAAAATTAAAATAAAATTGCATGTATGTTGTCTAAATATGCTAATAATATTATTGCACTTTGAAAAATGGAAAACAAAGATATTCAAAACTATATTAAAAAACGGACGCATATTATGCACACTTTAAGTTGTGTAATCAATGATCCTCTTTATGAGGAAGGCTGAACATGAAATATTTATGCGAAGAATTATCTTTATGCGTGAAATTAATAGTAATTAGTGTAATATAGTAATATCACCAAATGTATCGGTTCTTCTTTGTTTATTTGTATGGTTTTCGTCGAGTTCTCATTTTGATTAAGATATGGTATCGGTTATTTTCTCAATATCCATTTAAGAATCTTTGTTCAATTTTTTCCTTACCCCATCTTATTTCTTCCTTTAGGAATAGAATAACCGATACTATATCTCAGTTGCAACTGTGGTTCACAACTGTCTTCCGTATCCGTCTGTCCGCTTTTTTATTTCGCTAACATGTGTATCATTTTTATGGAGTTTTTCACATGTCTCTTTCAAAATAATATTATTTAGACAAAATTATTAATAATAGAAATAAGATGATAAATCTCTCTCACACCCAAAATTAGACTTATCGTTAGTATGGTTATAGATTATGGATCAGTCTAAATTTTGTAAAAACACATTTTTTATGCTCCAGTCTCTCTCTCTTTTCAAACATCTTTTGTACATCTTTTATACGTGGAAACAATGGTTAAAAGAAAAATTAAACTATCCATATTCATATGAAAAGAATAAACCACTTGATTTAATCTTTAAACAATTGTGAGAGAGTGTAACTAATGAACAATTGAATATATTTTTATGAGATGAATGATTGAAAGCAATTTCGTTTTGAGGGAATGTGCAAGATTAAGAGCAGTTGAGATTATGTAATCTTGAAGTATTAGCGATGGCTAATTTATCTTTATTGAAAAAAGTATTCCTCGAAATATAAACAAATTTGGGTGTAAACTGAATTTTTAATTGTGCAGTTTGATTGAGAAGTTAGGAGGCAGTTTTTTTTTAATAAACTTCTATCATAAAAGAGGAAGTTAGAGGGTAAATTAGTCTTAAAAATAGGCCAGCTCAAAAAATTTGTATCCTCTTTATATATAGTTATAGACTAGCGTTCAGACGGGCACTCTCGTGCACGCCTGTCCGCTTTTTTTAATGCGCACAGCAGAGAAAAATAAGTAGTGTATATCTTTTAATGGGTTTTTATTGTACGATTCCTTTGCTAAAATAATATTAGTTAGACACCATTAGTAGAATTAAAATCAAGATGATAAATAAATATAGGAAAATGCTAACCAGTGCCCTCATGACAATGGTTAAGACTTTAAAAATAGTAAATTTATCTCGGTAATCTGCGTATAAAATTGAAATGTTAAGTTTTCTATAAAATATTTTCTTTTTTTTGGAATGCTTAACCATTTCCCTGAGGGCACTGGTTAGCAAGACCCATAAATATATTAGTTAAAATAGTTTTAGTGAGTTTACCTATATATAATAATTTTATTATTTTATGATATTAGACTAATAGAGTTTTATTGAGAAACATTGCCTTTTTAAAGAAGTTTGTGTTGTATGTCCCATTAAAATAATATTATTTAAACATGATTAGGCTTTTTATATGTCACACCACTTTTTATATAAGGTTAACACGAATATGTTTTTTATAAAAGTTTTTGATATACATCCCGCCAAAAAATAATTTGTTCTTTCGGACAAAACATGTAATTGTTGCGTGATTGTATGATGATATCTCTCTCTTTCTCTCTCTCTCTAACTCTTTCCCTTTCTCCCTTCCTCTCTCCTTCTCCATCCCACTGTCCCCTCTTTCTCTCTCCCTCTCACTCTCTCCCGCCCTCACCCTCCCCCCTTCTCTCTCACACACTCTCTCACACAAAATAATTTAAAAAACCATAAAAAATTTACAAAAAATATCTTTTTATCATGTATAAATTTTTGGAAACATTTTATTTTACAACTCTCTTCTTTTTTTTCTCATTGATAAAATTCCATTCTCTTATAACTTTAATTTTTTAATACTTTGCAATTTTATAATGAATTACCGTTTTTAAAGGTAATATTGCAAGAGTTTTCAATTATGAAATGTTTTCCCTTTCTTTCTCCCAACATAAATGAAGTTGTTGTGTTATTTAGACAAATGAAGAAAACGAATATGTTTAAAATTTATTTTTAATTAATGAAGAAAATTTATGTGATGATAGAATAGAAAATACAATACTTTTTGAAAGAAAATAAGATCAATTAAACATGTATATTTGAAAATATAAACAGAAATATTGAAAGAGATGATAAAAAAAAATTAAATTACACAAAAATTTTAAAATCTTTAAAATTACCCATTTGCTTTTGCGCATGACAATTTTTAATGTATTATGTATTCTCTACTTATTAAGAGTCCAATAATAACCTTAACGTATTATAATGGTATTTTATTTTGAAAAAAAAATAGAGAAAATTAATATCAAATGAAAAGTAAATATGTGAAAGAAGTTAGGGAAAACATGGTTCTTTTGTCATGTGAAATGTACTATGATAGAGGTTCAACAAAATAAAAGTATATCTATAAAGAAATAAAAAAAAACATAAATGATAAAAAAATACATAATATGGAAGAACATAATATGAAATGATAAATGATACAAAATCTTAAAAAACACAGTAAATAACCATTTTATTTATCGGAAAAAAAATGGACGAAAGTAAAAAGGACTAATTGTCATCCTATTTCTATAAATTTGTTACTAAAGAAAAGCAATATGAAATAACACAATATAGAGAAAACTCAATATGAAATAAACTACTATGATGCTTACCGAAGGAATATTGCAGCCTCCATTACCATGTTTATCAACCATTTTATTATCTTCTTCTGTTTCTAATCACCATGTTGCTTCTCTTTCTTGCATAGTACATAAATCCTTTTAATAACCGTATTGTAAATAAAAACTGTATTATTAGGTGGATTGGAAGTTATATTGTACACGACAGTGTTATGCTACAATCACAATTTATTATTTATTTTTTAAAAAAAAAAAATTAATTATTTAAGGGTAAATTTGGAATATAAAAAAAGAGCCAGCCCAAAATGCCCTATCCTCTTTATATATATATATATATATATATATATATATATATATATATATATATATATATATATATATATATATATCTTGAATTTGCAATAATGATTTGTATATTAATTCTGAGTCGCTATTATGCTTTGAAGGTTCCTTAGCATTAATATTGCCGTGAATAATGCCATGTATATATCATAGTGCTGATTGTTTCAAGTTTTATTAAAATATTAATGAACTATGGCTGTAAATGTAAGCCTAATGGTAAGGCAAGAATTGTTGTTATGTTAAGTTAGCTGTAACAATTTATATTATTGTTCCATTGTTGTAAATAATTAAATGCCACATTTGTTAACGTAACATTTGAAATAAGGATTATGTGACGGCATGCCTATAGAATGACGAAATTGTATGCGGTAACACAAATTATTATAATTAATAATATTTTTTAAACTAAATTAACAGACTATTTCAAAGTTATATATAAACTCAAGTCAACACCAAAAATCAAGGCAATTCAATCAAACTTTGGAGAAGAGTTTAGTCCCTTCACCAAGTTACTTAATGAACAAGGCATCCAACATAGACTAACTTGTCCACATACTTCCCACTAAAATGAAGCTGTAAAAAGGAAACACGGGAAAATTATAGATATGGGACCTATTCTCCTTTCATTGCAGTCTATCTGATCAATAGACTCCTTACCAGTGCTCTATCAAACTTCATATCATCTTACCAAGCATTGCATCACAAATAACAAGATTATGCCTCTATCAAAGTGTTTGGTTGTGCCTGCTTCGCTTATATATGGCCATACAATCATCACAAGTTGGAGTGCATGAGCACTAAATGCACATACTTAGGTGTTTCACCAACTCATAAGGGCCACAAATTAATGTCTTAACACTGATGGTAGAGTATATTCAAATGTCTTCGCAAACAACTTCAACTCGACAATATCTCAATTTTACACTTGTTGCTCCTCTTCTGTAGGCACCTCACACTCAATTATTCAGAGGTAATCAATAGGCCCTAACTTCAAGAGTGTTTATTCTTCCACATCACATTGAGCAAAGAGTAATAAGTGACACATGTGTTACCTCTGTTGAGCACCATATCTCATCCAATGGGTTACTTGAGGCACATACTAATGAAATTAATTCTACACCTGACACTCCTTAATCAAAACCCTTTACACCTATATTAGAACACTCAAACACTTCAATTGTGGTACCTCATACATTTCAAATTGATTATGGCACACCTATTACTCATGTTATGTCATCATCCCCAAAAGATATCATCTGAGTCAGCTGGTAACTTAAGTTCTAAGGAACCTCGGAACGATTTTACTGGGTCTGTAGCTAACTTAAGACCTAAGGAACTTCAGTCTATCTCAACTAGAGGTGTTCATGGTTCATGAACTGCACTGAACTGAACCACATAAATGGTTCAGTTTGGTTTTCAATAACCACATCAATAACAATTCAGTTAATTGTTAAAACAGTTTTGATTCAGTTATAAATTGGTTTAAATTGGTTTGTATATACCAACCGGTTTAAAACCAATTTGTATATATAAACCAGTTTGTAGTTATATAACCAATTTTATATTAAAAATAGTTTTAAAAATAATTTATTTTATTTTTAAAAAATCATATATATATATATATATATATATATATATATATATATATATATATATATATATATATATATATATATATATATATATATATATATATATATATATGTTTGTTTGTTTCAGTAGGTGTGTTGAATATTTAGATATTAAGAAACTTAAAATTCACAAATCTCAATGTGTTGGATCACATTTTGTTTATGTGAAGTTCAATTGGTTTTTCTTTGGTAGATGTATGTGATGCAGTTGCTTGAGACGATTTAAAAAATGGAAAATTCAATGCACACATTGAATTTTAAAATAAAAACATTGAAAAACTATTTATAAACAAAATGTGATCTCAACCATTTTATTTAAAATCACATTCTTTTATAAACTGGTTGATGCACACATTAAATTTAAATTGATCTTAAACACTAATTTTATTTATTCTGAAACACTAAATTTTCCTACAAATACAAATTTTATTGATGTCTTATATGAGATTATGAAATCATTAATAAATTATTAAGCTTCTTAGAATTGATTAATCAAAATAAAATAAATAATTTATTCATATGTTCAGTCAAACAAATTAAGTATTTTAAGTGGACACAAAACTTAAATTACAATTAGATATTTGTAATTTGGCAAAGGAAAAACTGAAACCACATAATAAATATAGTACAAAATATGTTATATAGCCTTCATAGTTCATATAATATAACAAGTTTTTATTTTTGAAATATTTTTTTCTAAATTTTTAGATTTTGTTTTATATTCAAGGAAAAAAAATTTACTTTCAGATTTATTTCCAATTTTTTTTCGATTTTTTTGAAAAAAATATGATTTTTTATTTTTAAATTTTTTTATTCTTTTTATAAAAAATTAATTTATATAATTAAACCAGTTTATAAAAGGAAACTGGTTTTGAACCAGTTTTAAACTGAATTGAAATTGTTTAAATTAGATGGTTCAGTTCACTAACCATTTAAGTGGTTCAGTTTTTTTATGGTGCAATTCAGTTCGGTTCAAGTATACAATTCAATTAACCATATTTTTGAACACCCCTAATCTCAACCTTCCAATATGATCAGTCACAACTATCTAACACTATAGACTCATTCTCATGCCTTTTTTCACACTCAACACTTTCATGCTCCTTTAGTCACCAACAATCACTCAATGCTCACTCGAGCCAAGACTGGAAAATTCAAGCCTAGGGATTTTCAGGTACATATTGAACCTCCACTCTCAAACAAGCTCTTGGTCAACCTGAGTGATTCAATGCTATGAAATTTGAATATGAGTCATTGGTCAAGAATGAAACTTGGTGTCTCACAACTCTACCATCTCACAGGAAAACAATAGGATGTAAATGGATATTCAAGGTAAAGGAAAACTCACACTACGTCATAAAAGTTATTTAATAGCACTTTATTTTGATTTTGATAGCGCTTAAAAGCGCTATTAACTGCGCCGCTATTGTAAACGATTTGATTTAATAGCACTTTAAAAGCGCTATTAAAGTATAGGTTTTTAATAGCGTTTTTCCTTAAGTGCTATTGAAGTGGACATTTTGCGCTGTATAATATGTTTTTCAAATTGATTTTGATAGCACTTTCAAACAAAGCGCTATTATAGCGCACATGTTTGATAGCACTTTCAAACAAAGCGCTATTATAGCACACATGTTTGATAGCACTTTCAAACAAAGCACTACTATAAGGCATATGTTTGATAGCACATGGAAGAATTAGAAAATATAAAGCAAAACTTGTGGATAAGGGATTTCATTAGCAAAATAGATTTGATTTCTATGAAACATTCGCACCAGTTGTCAACCCAACAACCATTAGGATCATCTTGACCTTGGCACTTACTAAGAAATGGGAAAATCAAAAAGTTGATATCAATAATGCTTTTCTTAATGGAGACCTACAATAAGAGGTTTACATGCATCAACTTCCAAGATTCTCCACTTCTAATCCAACCATGGCGTTCAAATTAAGAAAGGTTATCTATGTCTTGAAACAGGCACTTGGAGCCTGGTGTGAGAAACTTCATCAACCTTTAATTCAATTTGGCTTTACCTCAAGCAAATGTGATCAATCATTAATCATTCACAATTATCAACATGTTATTCTCTATGCTTTAGTATATGTTGATGATATACTCATCAGTGGCTCATCTCCCAAGATTCTACATAATTTAGTCTCCAAACTACATGACAAATTTGCTCTCAAAAAGCTCGGTATCGCTAAATATTTTCTAGGCATTGAATTTCATTATCAACCTAATGGCTCGATGGTGTTAGTATCAACCGGGTATATCAAAGATCTCTTAACCAAAGTGAACATGACCGAAGCAAACTGAGTAAGCACACCTATGTTTAGCTCATGTAAACATGGTGGAGACAAACTTTCAGATCCTCTTCTCTATCGATCAACTGTTGAAGCCTTACAATATGTCACTCTAACAAGACCTGATATAGCCTTTTGTGTAAACAAGGCATGCCAATTCATGGCTGAGCCATTAGATTCATATTGGAACGTTGTGAAACGTTTACTAAGATATATGAGTGGAAAATCTAATCATGGACTCCTCCTAGAATTGGCCAATCCTCAACAACAATACTCCCTAAAAGCCTATAGTGACTCTGACTGGGCCAATGAACCCGATGATAGATGATCTACCTCTATTTTCTTCAAGCTCTAAGAAGTAGATTCTTATTGCACAATCCAGCATAGAAGCAAAATACATGGAACTTTCTCCCCCTATCTCAGAGTTGCTATGGGTCGAATCATTACTCATTTAACTCAAAGTCAACTTTCTTTAACCTACACTAGTTTGTGACAACCTTAGTGTCGTAATGTTATCACATAACCCTATTCTTCATGCATGCACGAAGCATATTGAGCTGGACATACACATCTTTCATGAACATGTTGTATCACAACGAGTGCAGAAATAACATGTACCAGCACATACGCAAATTGGTTACACTCTCACAAAACCACTTTCTACAAATCTTTTCCCTACATTTCGTGACAATCTCAAAGTCGTATCTTTAAAACCACCATGAGTTTGACGGTTTGTATTAGAATGAGAGACTTGAGTTATTTATAGGGGTTAGTTATGGTAGTTAAGTTTGTTAAACTAACGATAAGTTAGTTACATAGAACCTACAGTGTAACTAACATTGTATAGATATCCATGCATGTGAAATAACTCTGCATGATGAAAATAATCAATTCATAATAGCAAAAAGATATTGCATTAATCACACACACACACACACTCTCTCTCTCTTTCTCTCTCTCTCTCTCTCTCCCTTTCTTCTTCTTTTTCTTCTCCTTCTTCTTCTTCCTCTTCCTCTTCTTCTTCTTCTTCTTCTGCTTCTGCTTCCTCTTCATCTTCCTCTTATTCCTCTTCTTCTTCTCCTTCCTCTTCTTCTTTCTCTTCTTCTTCTTCTTCTTCTTTTTCTTCTTCTTCTTCTTCTTCTTCTTCTTTTTCTTCCTCTTCTACTTCTTCTTCTTCTTCTTCTTCCTCTTCCTCTTCTTCCTACTCTTCCTCTTCTTCCTCACTAAAACCCCTCTAATTTCCACTTGCTCATCCCTCACCATTTTTTACTTTTTTATGTCTACATGGAACATAGGGGATTAACACATGGCATTTTGTTTAATTTATTTCATGCCACATGTGCTTTCAGATTGATTCATTTTATTTACCCCTTGTAAAAATTAGGGTTACTTTTCACAGTATCAACACTAACTGCAAAGGAAATAAAGGGGGTGACGAAGGAATTTCGTAACTCAGGTGCTCTCTGCTCAGAGAAAGACGACAGATACTTCGTTTTTGGTGAACGAAAATGAGTTTAACGACATTTAAACATAGGATGACTGAGGTAAATCATTTGTAACCTTCCTCTTCTTCGTCCTCCTTGGTTTCAATTTTTAGGATTTTTTTCTCTGAAACTCTATACACAAGAAATGAAACACTTTAACGTTACTTTTCACCATGAGGGCGAGTTTATAAGGTTAAACCAAGACTAGATAATTTATAGATGGGGTTGATTCGACTGTGTCTGGGTTACACATTGAGAATTGGACAATGGAGAATGATGCTAAGTTAGTGAATAGGTGGGGATAAAATAAAGGGAGTTATAGATTATGGACAAAGGTTTTCGAAATTGATGAGTGTAGCGGTAAAAATGTGACTCGACGCGTTTTCACGCATTCGAAGTACAACAGAGTCGCCACCGAACTTTATTTTATTCCAAGAAGGAAAGGGAAAATATCGATAAAACCCACGAAGAGAAAAGAAATGGATAAGATGGTCATCGCAACCAAATTTAGGTTCGGGAGTCGGTTAAGCAAGGGGAAGGTATTAGCACCCCTCACCTCCATCGTACTCGATGGGACCCATTTAGTTAATCTTGTGATTAATTGTTAGCTTATATCTACTTGCGTTATTTATTAGGTTGGAAAGGAACAAAAAAAGGTTTTTTACTATAGTGCTCGCCAAGACATTTGTATCTTGTGCCTACGTATTCCCTAGTGCAATGGGAAAGTCAGAGCAATCGTAGTTCGGGCTAAAACGCCGAATTTGTTTGTTGGTTGATTTTAGCGAGAGGTACTCGATCGCTTTCAAATGGAAATACTACGCGCACATGGATTTGATATCACTACAAGAATGGATAACTAAATCAAGATAAGACATGATTTTGGCCATCATCGCATTCGAGTGGAAGATGTTAGATCCTCACATGTGGAAGTATGTTCGTATTGAAATTGAATAAGTGTCTCGTTTTATGAAAAAAAGTGTTTTAGAATGTAAAAGGGTATGAATGAATTGAAAGTTTGTTTGTTAAGAGAAATCAAACATTTAAACAAAAGCTTAGCGGCCATCGTCTAAATGCTTGAAAGAGAAAATTGTACAAGTACGTACAACCCCCTCGTAGGTGATGAAGATGATTTGATGAGTTGAAAGACATTTAATTGGATCCAAGTATTTAAACAAAAGCTTAACGGCCATCGCTTAAGATACTTGAAAGAGTGTTTGTTAAATTGATTTTTATAAAGTCTTTAATGGAGTTTAAACATCCAAACAAAGGCTAAACGGCCATCGCCTAAATGTTTAAAGAACAACTTGTACAAGTACGTACAAACCCTTCTTTCCATTGTAGATAAAATGATTTGAATGTTAAAAGAAAGCATTTTTGTTAGAAAGGTGAGCTAAATCGAGTTTGAGAAGTCTTTAATGGAGTTTAAACATTCGAACAATGGCTTAACGGCCATCGCCTAAATGTTTAAAGAACAAATTGTACAAGTACGTACAAACTCTTCTTTCCATTATAGATAAAATGATTTGATTAAAAGAAAGTTTTCTTTTGTAAAAGAAAAAAGGTGAATTAAATCGAGTTTTAGGGAGCCTTTAATGGAATCCAAGTATTCGAATAAAAGCTTAACGGCCATTACCCAAACACTTTTAGGACAAATCGTACAAGTACGTACGAACCCTCCTTTTCCATTAGAACTCAAAACTCGATTCGATTAAAAAACTATTTTTGTATCATTTTAAAATATTTGAAGAGAAATTCTATATGTACAAGAATATATTTTATTTTGTCTCTTAATAAGTATAGGAAATAAAATAAATAAATAAATATTTTATGATAATCTTATATGAAAAGAAATTTGACTTTTAACTTATAAAAAAAAGAAAGGAAAAAAGAGAATAATATAGAGAATAAAAAAAAAAAAAAGTAAGAAAAAAAGATAATGGGCCATGGGGGGTGTGAAATCCGGATGGAGGTTATGAAGGCCCAAAAAGGAACAAAATCATGGGCTGGACCGGTTTAAACCCGGATCCGAGCCTCTCTCCACCTTCCATTAGGTTTGTTTAGTATGGCCGCTGCAAAAAGGAAGGAAAGAAAAGAAAGTCCCTCTTCTCTCACGCTTTCGATCTCTGTCCTCTCGCTCTGAATTCTCTCTACAAGAACGAAAATCCTCACCTCTCTTGGGATCTCGTTCTCTCAATCTCACACAAGAATCTCTCACCATCTCCTTTGATTTCAAGCAGACAACACGCACAATATAAACATAAACAACAAACAATAAACTCTTAATCCCATTCGACACCCACAAATCCCAATTTCACTATGTTTCAACAGAGATTTACAAGATACAAGAATCAATCAGTTGAAAGCAAATAAAGAAAAGGAAAAGCGAAGGAACACCAGGTATGTTGTCTCTTGCTTGTTCCGAATCTACTCCTTATTTCTGCTTGCCACGTTCAAGTGCTTCTTGTTTCTGCTTGACACGTTCAAGTGCTTCTGGTGTTGTGTTGCGTTTCGTTGTGTAGCTGTTTGTGTGTGGTGCCGTTTTACTGTGAAGTGAGGATAACTGGTTGGGGCTATGGTTTATGATGGGGTTGAGTGATTCAAGGATATAAGAGGTTTCGTTGATTGTATGAATACGGTGATGTGTGAATGTATGCGTCGGTGTTGAGGGTGAATATTGATGTGTAGTGAGGTTAACGAAGGCGGTTATGAATGTGAGTGAAATTGAAGGTGTGAAAGGTTTGTGAAGGGAGTTCTAGTGAAGGTTTAAGTATGGTTGAAGGTTCTGTTATTGTTGTGAGGTTTGTAGAGTGACTGAAGGAGAGGTTCAAGGTGTTTGAAGTGCAGAAGGTTTTGTGAATCGTTGCTGCCCCCCCTTTTGTTGTTACTGAGTAGTTTCTCTAGGGTTTTTGTGGTTAAGTGTGGCTGCCGATTTCTTCAGTCCCCCCCCCCTTGCTTGTGCTAAGTATCTGTTTATGTAGGCTGAGATTGGAATCATTTTGGGGGGAAAATGAAGTGTTTTTGAACATATTTGTTGCTCTGATTCATGGCTTTTTGTGATGCAGGTTTTGCATTGATATTTTGGTGCAATTTTTGTATTGTTTTGGGACAGCAGAGTGCAGAGATTTTGGACTACAATAGTGCAGTGTTTGGAGCAGTTCTTTTGTCTTTTTTGTTTGTCTTAGCATGGAATGGGATAAAGCAAGGATTTTGGACCGTTTGAAGTGGAGTAGTAACAGAAGACAAAATTGGCCATTATTTTTTATCATTTTTTTTATGTAATGTGAAATGGGCTTAGCTTAGTGATTTGGGCCTAACTAAACTAAATTGTATAAATATAAAAATAAACTCTCTTTTTTTTTTATATGTACATTTTGACTAATAATAAATCAAAACTATAATAAAAATAAAATAATATTAATTTTAATAAACAAAATTAATCTAAACTATCTAAAACTAATTTTTTTTTTATATTTTTAATTTATGAATAAAAGTCTAATTTTCAAATATGCGACGATGTGATGATTGAATGATGAATGCATGCGCCACATCCAAATGAATGAAATATATAGGGCAAAAATTGGGGTGCGACAGATGCCCCTATTTAAGTTTCTTCCATTGAAGATGTGAAGAGACTTAAATACAAAGTACACAATTTTTGTCCTTCACGTGCAAATGCAATGCATGGACTCTTTTTTGTTATTTTGAATACAATATGATATGAGACACTCTGAATTCTGTGGGGGAATATAGCATCTACGAAGAGCAATGGACAAAAACAAGGACCAATATCAGCTAGTGTACTGATGAAGGCAAAGGAGAATACCGGCTTCGACTTCAACTAATGTACTGAAGGAAATGAGATCTATTATCAGTTAATGTACCGACAAAAGACGAAAAGGACACACGACTCCAGTTAATGTACCGAAGAAGGAAGAAGGATGATATCGTCAGTTAATGTACTGGAGATGTGAAACAAATCGACCTGCATCAATTAATGTACTGATGAGGTAAACAAAAGGGAATTGCCATCAGCTAATGTACCGACGAAAGGTAATCCTATACCAGTTAATGTACTGATAAGGCAAGAAGAAAGAGGCCGACGTCGGTTAATGTACTGACGAAGAGAAGTCATATATCAGCTAATGTACTGATAAGGATGGGACAACCATGATCAATCATCGACTAATGTACCGACGATAGAAAACAGGAGACTTTTGATATCAGCTAATGTACTGATGAAAGTCCCGCGTCAATTAATGTATTAATGACGGGAAATGAAAGTGCATATTATCAATTAATGTACTGATAATAGCAACAAGTGGTGAATGACATCAGCTAATGTACTGATGAATAAAAGTAAATTGACATTATCAGCTAATGTACTGATGAATATAAGACGAAACCGCTTTGGTAAATGCCAAGTGAGTTGGACTTTGATCTCAAGGTAAAATGTTGATAACAACGGGACCTCGAAAGAATATAAATGAGTATGAATTTTGTTTGAATTTTCTATGCATGACATGTGAATGATCAATGTAATGCAATTGGTTATGACAACTGAGATAGTCTCTTTTGTGAGGGAAGATTGGAACTCTGATTCCTCAACACAAGAACATTGCCAAGTTGGTTTTGTCACACTGATGATCCCTTTTGGGAAGGACTGATAAACTGCTCGGGAATCGCTGAAGAAAACTGCCCCTGATTGACTGTTTGTTAACTGATCCTGGCTTCATTTCTTGAAATGAATGTTGGTAATTCTTGCCCCCAGTATAACTTTTGAATAACAAGATCTTGAAGTAACTTGCCCCTGATAGGATCACTGATCAAGTCTCTTGCGTTTGAAACTTCCTTGAAAGATGAGTACTTGCTTGCAAATAAAACGTTCATTCAAAAATGGTAATTTTAATGCAATGTTTAAAGCATACTTTGAAATCAAAAATCATTGTAGGAATGATATTATTGATGTTGAGAAAGTGAATCAAATGTCCACACATGATGGTCTAGACATTCAAAGTAATGCATAAAGGAAAAAGATATGATAAACAAACAATTTGCAAAGGTCTTTAGGAGTCAGGTTAACGCAACCTTGTAGTAGTATGCTTTCAAAGTAAACCCAGCTTCAATTAGGTCTTTCAAAGGTTGTAACGTGGCTTGGTTCACGGTTTCAGAAACAAAGGATATAGGCTCAAAG
Organism: Vicia villosa; assembly: GCF_029867415.1. NCBI lineage: Eukaryota > Viridiplantae > Streptophyta > Magnoliopsida > Fabales > Fabaceae > Vicia > Vicia villosa. The sequence goes on along the minus strand of NW_026705779.1, from coordinate 250,224 downwards.
TATATTTGTACCTACCCCATTCTTCGTGATGATCTCCAATCCTACGCTCAGTTAATTACGCATTCAGGTTCCAAGGGCTCTTGAAATTGCACCTATGATAATGATGATGGTTTAAGGACCGATGGGATCTTTGAGATGGTAGTCACTCCTTCGTTTTATTGTTGTTCAAAGAATTTATTGACTTCTCTTTTTTGCTTTTTATCCTTATCTTTTGCCTGAACTGTTTTTTTTGAGATTACAGCCAGCGGGATGCCCCAATTTTGCCTAAGTCTCCTTCATAGGTTTTGACTTAGCGGACTTTTTCTTTGAATTTTTTTTTTGTATTGGAAAGATAGTGACTGCCTTGATAATGATTAATGAGAACCATCTTGATCACTTTTGGTTGAAACCCTTATTGAAAGGTGTACTTAATGATTATCTTGAAATTGAATGCACAAACAAATTAACTGAGAACTACCCTGCCCCAGGTTAAAATTGTGGGTTATTTTCAAATAGAAAGAAACACCAACTTCGCAGGCTCAAAGGGGTTGACTAGGGATTAACTTCCTTATTTCTCCAGTGTTTGGGGATTGAAACAATGCCTGTACATCATCAGCAAAGTTTTATTTGAAAGCATACAATTCAACGATTTGAGTATTTTGTTTTCATCATCCTCCCTCCAATCTTTGCATAAAACACAAATTTGATAAAGAAAGTGGACAAGAGATATATATTTTTTGTTTTTTTTGAAAGATAAAACATAAAGAAACACACAATGGATTGAATCAAAATACGCAATGCTCATTTCATTAAAATTAAACACTCAGCAACAAACAAAGTTTAAATGCAGTACATGAAACAAAACAAGGAAATTGTAAACATAAAGAGACAAGGCCTAGTGACTAATCAGTGACGAGAAGGAGCTATCCTGTCTGAACAACTTGTCATTCTCAACTTCAGCCACTCTTGTCATGCTCGGGCAACAGATTCTTGACAATATTGGGATTGACGTCCTTGAAAGACAGAATCTTCTTATCAATCAAATCTTGAACTTTTTCTTTCAGAATTCTGCAATCTTCAATTGAATGACCCACTACTCCACCATGGAAGTCACATTTGACATTCGGATCGTACCCAGGAGGGAATGGAGCTATTCTCGGCTGAGTTGGTCTAGGAGTCACCAACGATTCCTGAATTAAAGTCGGATACAACTCAGTGTAAGTCATAGGAATAGGATCAAAGTGAGTCCTATTGCGGTTCTGACGTTGAGGAACTTGAAATGTTTGAGTTTTGACAACAGGACCAACAATAGCTACAAGTGGTTGATCATAGTGAGGCCTTCTATCATCATTTGAAATGGCGTTGGCTTCACCGTCTTTCTTCTTATATAAGTTTCCATAAGGTTTCTTTGCGCCACTAGAGGATTCACCAGTATTGACAACCTTGCCACTCTTAATTCCTTCCTCTATCCTTTGACCAATGGTCACCAAATCAGTAAAGTTGGAGGATACGCTTCCAATCATCTTCTCCCAATAGAAGGGTGAGAGAGTGTCCATAAACATGCCAGTCAATTCCTTTTCAGCCAAAGGAGGTTCCACTTGAGAAGCTAGCTCTCTCCAACGTTAAGCGTACTCCTTGAAGGATTCTCTTTCTCTTTGAGACATGTTCTGTAATTGACGGCGATCAGGGGCCATGTCCAAATTGTACTTATATTGCTTCATGAAAGCATCATTCAAATCTTGGAAGCAATGGATACGACTCTTCTCCAGTCCCATATACCATTTCAGGGAAGCACCAGTCAGACTATCTTGAAAGCAATGAATCAACAATTTATCATTCTTGGTATAGGCAGCCATCTTGCGGTAGTACATGGTTAAATGACTTCTTGGACAAGTGTACCCTTTGTACTTTTCAAACTCAGGAGTCTTGAATTTGGAAGGCATAACCAAGTCAGAAACTAAGCACATGTTCTCAGCAGCTACCCCAAAGTAATCAGCACCTTCCATAGCTCTTAGTCTTTTTTCCAGGATTTGGTACTGTTCTTTGACTTCATAAATGTTACCAGCTTCTCTTTGACTTTCACTTTGATGATCTCCAGCATGGTACTCAAAGAGAGGATTTTCATAAGTGGTTTGGGCAGTAGCGTGTATCATAGGCTGAGACTCAGTCATGATTGGAGCTTGGAACATTGGTCGTGAATTTTGACCCAACATAGCAGCAGTAGCGTGAGGTGGAGAATAATCCGGAGGTAAACCAAACTCAGGCCAAGTAGTGGCTGGCCTTTGAATAGGAATGGGTTCTTCAACATCATCGGCGACCTCTTGAATAACAGTCCTTTGAGGCGGTTCTCCTCTAGCAATCAGAACTTGGATCATCTCTGTGAGCTTAGTCATTTCTGACTTTAAATCTTCAATTTCCATTCTGACTTCAGCATTGTGTTGCTCTTGATCTGCCATTCTTCTTCTGACGTTGGCTCTAGTCTCGTACTCGTGTGGAGGAACCAGCTTGACGGTGAACAGAAGACTGTTGAAGATGAATACAGACGACATGAGTTTGACAACTCGAGTGAATATGAATGCATGAAATTTTTTGTTATTTTCTTATGCAAAGATGAATGCCATGTTATGTCATGTATGGTTTACATGCAATGGATTTCAAATCATATGGAACAGAAACATTCTGATTTCTTAGCACAAAGTGGCACACAATAGGATAGTTCTAAGGTTCTTTCAAACAAGGTTCTAGACACGGTTCTCAGAGTTACGAGCTACTTTTGAAAACTTGATCATCTAGCAAATAACTTCCCACACAACCATGTTTTCAAATGAAGCCTATTCTGAGTGTGGTTTTCGCACTTACCCACGGTAATAGTTACGTTACGCAAGTTGGGCGCGAAACCACCATTTCCTAAAAAGTCATGGTTTAGGGTTTTTCTAAAGGTCCCTAGAGTTAACGATCCAAATTGAAAACATCATCGCTCAAGTAAATAACTTACTTAACCAAAGACATCTTCTCAAAGAACCTACTCTAGGCGGGGTATTAGTATCTCCCACTTGACACTACGTCAAGCAAGTTTAATACTAAACCACCATCTTATCTTTTGTGTTTCTTGAGCTCGGGTGTAGAGCTTTGTCCATAAAGTGCCAAAAATCAAGATATTCCAACCATATAATAAGAAATCACACAATAAAGGAAATAAATAAGCAAATAAAGCTAACAATAATACAAGAAAGAACTAAACTAGGGTTGACTCTCTTAGAATAGTCCCCAGCAGAGTCGCCACTTTCTGTAGCGGTAAAAATGTGACTCGACGCGCTTTCGCGCATTCGAAGTACAACAGAGTCGCCACCGAACTTTATTTTATTCCAAGAAGGAAGGGGAAAATATCGATAAAACCCACGAAGAGAAAAGAAATGGATAAGATGGTCATCGCAACCAAATTTAGGTTCGGGAGTCGGTTAAGCAAGGGGAAGGTATTAGCACCCCTCACCTCCATCGTACTCGATGGGACCCATTTAGTTAATCTTGTGATTAATTGTTAGCTTATATCTACTTGCGTTATTTATTAGGTTGGAAAGGAACAAAAAAAGGTTTTTTACTATAGTGCTCGCCAAGACATTTGTATCTTGTGCCTACGTATTCCCTAGTGCAATGGGAAAGTCAGAGCAATCGTAGTTCGGGCTAAAACGCCGAATTTGTTTGTTGGTTGATTTTAGCGAGAGGTACTCGATCGCTTTCAAATGGAAATACTACGCGCACATGGATTTGATATCACTACAAGAATGGATAACTAAATCAAGATAAGACATGATTTTGGCCATCATCGCATTCGAGTGGAAGATGTTAGATCCTCACATGTGGAAGTATGTTCGTATTGAAATTGAATAAGTGTCTCGTTTTATGAAAAAAAGTGTTTTAGAATGTAAAAGGGTATGAATGAATTGAAAGTTTGTTTGTTAAGAGAAATCAAACATTTAAACAAAAGCTTAGCGGCCATCGTCTAAATGCTTGAAAGAGAAAATTGTACAAGTACGTACAACCCCCTCGTAGGTGATGAAGATGATTTGATGAGTTGAAAGACATTTAATTGGATCCAAGTATTTAAACAAAAGCTTAACGGCCATCGCTTAAGATACTTGAAAGAGTGTTTGTTAAATTGATTTTTATAAAGTCTTTAATGGAGTTTAAACATCCAAACAAAGGCTAAACGGCCATCGCCTAAATGTTTAAAGAACAACTTGTACAAGTACGTACAAACCCTTCTTTCCATTGTAGATAAAATGATTTGAATGTTAAAAGAAAGCATTTTTGTTAGAAAGGTGAGCTAAATCGAGTTTGAGAAGTCTTTAATGGAGTTTAAACATTCGAACAATGGCTTAACGACCATCGCCTAAATGTTTAAAGAACAAATTGTACAAGTACGTACAAACTCTTCTTTCCATTATAGATAAAATGATTTGATTAAAAGAAAGTTTTCTTTTGTAAAAAAAAAAAGGTGAATTAAATCGAGTTTTAGGGAGCCTTTAATGGAATCCAAGTATTCGAATAAAAGCTTAACGGCCATTACCCAAACACTTTTAGGACAAATCGTACAAGTACATACGAACCCTCCTTTTCCATTAGAACTCAAAACTCGATTCGATTAAAAAACTATTTTTGTATCATTTTAAAATATTTGAAGAGAAATTCTATATGTACAAGAATATATTTTATTTTGTCTCTTAATAAGTATAGGAAATAAAATAAATAAATAAATATTTTATGATAATCTTATATGAAAAGAAATTTGACTTTTAACTTATAAAAAAAAGAAAGGAAAAAAGAGAATAATATAGAGAATAAAAAAAAAAAAAAGTAAGAAAAAAAGATAATGGGCCATGGGGGGTGTGAAATCCGGATGGAGGTTATGAAGGCCCAAAAAGGAACAAAATCATGGGCTGGACCGGTTTAAACCCGGATCCGAGCCTCTCTCCACCTTCCATTAGGTTTGTTTAGTATGGCCGCTGCAAAAAGGAAGGAAAGAAAAGAAAGTCCCTCTTCTCTCACGCTTTCGATCTCTGTCCTCTCGCTCTGAATTCTCTCTACAAGAACGAAAATCCTCACCTCTCTTGGGATCTCGTTCTCTCAATCTCACACAAGAATCTCTCACCATCTCCTTTGATTTCAAGCAGACAACACGCACAATATATACATAAACAACAAACAATAAACTCTTAATCCCATTCGACACCCACAAATCCCAATTTCACTATGTTTCAACAGAGATTTACAAGATACAAGAATCAATCAGTTGAAAGCAAATAAAGAAAAGGAAAAGCGAAGGAACACCAGGTATGTTGTCTCTTGCTTGTTCCGAATCCACTCCTTATTTCTGCTTGCCACGTTCAAGTGCTTCTTGTTTCTGCTTGACACGTTCAAGTGCTTCTGGTGTTGTGTTGCGTTTCGTTGTGTAGCTGTTTGTGTGTGGTGCCGTTTTACTGTGAAGTGAGGATAACTGGTTGGGGCTATGGTTTATGATGGGGTTGAGTGATTCAAGGATATAAGAGGTTTCGTTGATTGTATGAATACGGTGATGTGTGAATGTATGCGTCGGTGTTGAGGGTGAATATTGATGTGTAGTGAGGTTAACGAAGGCGGTTATGAATGTGAGTGAAATTGAAGGTGTGAAAGGTTTGTGAAGGGAGTTCTAGTGAAGGTTTAAGTATGGTTGAAGGTTCTGTTATTGTTGTGAGGTTTGTAGAGTGACTGAAGGAGAGGTTCAAGGTGTTTGAAGTGCAGAAGGTTTTGTGAATCGTTGCTGCCCCCCCTTTTGTTGTTACTGAGTAGTTTCTCTAGGGTTTTTGTGGTTAAGTGTGGCTGCCGATTTCTTCAGTCCCCCCCCCCCTTGCTTGTGCTAAGTATCTGTTTATGTAGGCTGAGATTGGAATCATTTTGGGGGGAAAATGAAGTGTTTTTGAACATATTTGTTGCTCTGATTCATGGCTTTTTGTGATGCAGGTTTTGCATTGATATTTTGGTGCAATTTTTGTATTGTTTTGGGACAGCAGAGTGCAGAGATTTTGGACTACAATAGTGCAGTGTTTGGAGCAGTTCTTTTGTCTTTTTTGTTTGTCTTAGCATGGAATGGGATAAAGCAAGGATTTTGGACCGTTTGAAGTGGAGTAGTAACAGAAGACAAAATTGGCCATTATTTTTTATCATTTTTTTTATGTAATGTGAAATGGGCTTAGCTTAGTGATTTGGGCCTAACTAAACTAAATTGTATAAATATAAAAATAAACTCTCTTTTTTTTTTATATGTACATTTTGACTAATAATAAATCAAAACTATAATAAAAATAAAATAATATTAATTTTAATAAACAAAATTAATCTAAACTATCTAAAACTAATTTTTTTTTATATTTTTAATTTATGAATAAAAGTCTAATTTTCAAATATGCGACGATGTGATGATTGAATGATGAATGCATGCGCCACATCCAAATGAATGAAATATATAGGGCAAAAATTGGGGTGCGACAATGAGGGTTTTATTTATATAAGAAAAGATGATGATGCATACGATTTTGCATCATATTTTTGTGCAACAGGTACTGATGGAGATATCTTTGTGGAACATGGTGTTGAAAACATAGATTTTAGTGTAAGGGAACCTAATTGTGTGAATAAGGTGACTGATATGGAAGACTTAGCAGATGAGGTGGTTGAAGGTTTAGATGATAGTGAATATGACAGAGGTTCTGCTCTTTTAGATGGATTTGAGGGAATTGATGTAACATTGCCAATAAGGGAATATGGGGTAGTTGTTGGACTTATAGGTAGGCCCAATAAGAAAAGTGATAAAGATGCTTATTATAGTGATGAACTGGACTCTTCAGATCCAAATGATTCTTGTGATGAGAAAAGGCCCAAGTATAAGAAGTATAAGAAAGAGCACCTCAACAAGGAATTTAAATTTAAGTGGGGTATGGAATTTAATTCTCTTGTTGACTTTAAGGAGGCAATACGTGAGTGGTTGGTTCTAATTGGAAGGAAAATTACATTTGTGAAAAATGAAAATGATAGGGTAAGGGTAGCGTGCAAGGCTAAATGTGGGTTTTTAGTGTTATGTTCTAAAGTGGGCCACAAGCACACTTTTGCTATAAAAACACTAATAAGCACATACACTTGTACTAGGGTTTTAAACAACAGATCTGCAAACTCAAAGTGGGTGGCTAAGTCAATAGTCAAGAGAATGAAAACATGTGAAACAGTTAGAATTAGGGATAACAGCTTAGAATTAGACATAATTTTTCTGTAGGTATTACTGTTGCAAGAGCATGGAAAGCTAAATTGTTGGCAAAGAAGATAATTGAAGGTGATGTTGATAAGCAGTATGCTGCTCTATGGAGGTATGAAGCTGAATTAAGAAGGGTTAATAGTGGAACACTCTAAAGATAAATATGGAAAGACCAAGTCCATCCATCCAACCTAGGTTTGGCTCATTTTATTTTTGTTTTGATGGTTGTAAGAAAGGTTTTATAAATGGATGTAAGTCATTTCTTGGGGTTGATAGATGTCACCTGAAAACTAAGTATGATGGTAAACTACTAATTGCAGTGGGAAGGGATCCCAATTATCAATACTTCCCTTTGGCATTTAAAGTGGTTGAAACTAAAACAAAGGAAATTGGAGATGGTTCATCCAAATTTTTATGGAAGATATTGGTCAAGAGAGAAGATATGTCTTTATCTTTGATCAATAAAAGGTATTTCTTATTGGTGTTATACTTATTGTTGATTTACTTGTTGGTACTTTACTTATTAGTGCTTTACTTTCAGTTTCAAGGACTAGTTGTTGTGTTTCAGGAAATGTTTAACAGGATTGAAAATAATGTTAGAACAAGATTGAGAATCTTTGTTCAGAATCTGGTTTTGATGATAACAACCATATATTTTGTGAGTAACAATTTTATTACTAATGGTTTCACTTAGTGTGCAAATATTATGCTATAAGCCTTATATAGGATTCATCAGAAAAAGAGTACCACGACTACATCAGAAACTGGCTCAGATATGAAATCAAACATCCATAAGATTGACGAAGCTAAACATCATTCATCAGATGTTCTGATTAAGAATACGTCAAACAAGCCAAGATCATCAAATCAGAAGTAAATAAGCAACAATGAAGAACAAGACCATTCAGAAGAATATGCAACAACAACAGTATCAAAGATCACATACAACAAGCGAAGAATCAGAAAGTACATCAGAAGAATCAAAAGAAAAATAAATATCAATATACATTAAGATCCGTTACAGTAAGAAGATCACATGAACAAAAGATCAGAAGTTCTGATAGAGCAACGTAGTGACATATAAAACGCGAACAACAAAAAGAGTCACTTGTGAACCAATGAAGAATCTACAGCTCAACATACAAATTGAATAAAATACAAAGCTTAGAATCAAATGGGAAGTCGTTAGAAACATCATCATAAGCAAAACGGTTGCAACATTAAATGGAACAACTCTCAAGGTTGATTGAAGAAGCAAGCCACATGCAGCGCGTTGAAAAGACAAGCTTAACCAAAGAAGCACACCATCAACTGTAATCATCATGTTGAGGATAAGGTTCTTCCAAGAAAAACACATGTCACAAAAGGCTCAATCTAGACGAAGCATTCAAAGCAACATTCAAAGAAATCTCAACGAATAGATTCCAACGGTAACATACCAAGCTCTATAAATTGATCAAACTCCAAACTTGAATGTATGCGTCCATGTATGCATCCAGAGTGAGCATCAAAGTATGTATCCAGGATACATCTACAGAGTGAAGAACAAGAAATTTCTTAGGAGAAAATCAGTAGTGAGAAACTGAGCATGAAAGTATAAAAGAAGAAATGTTAAAGTTATGCATCAGAAGTTACACAAGAGGCAACTTACACGAAGTGTGTGATGAATTAAATGTTGAAATACACATCACATGCCTACAAGAAGAATCTCAGAAGATGAAAAAGAAAACCTGCTGTTAAGCAGTATCCTCCAATGGAGTTAAAAGATATCCAAGAATACTTGATCATGTGGATAAATGATCATATTGAAAGACAAAGGAAACAGAAGACACTGAGTTGTTGCTCGTTGTGTTTCATGTTTACTAATGTTGATCAAATGTTTCATCAGCTGTAACAAGCTTTAAGATGAATATTGAAGAAGGAGAAGCTGAAGATTGATATGAAGAAGCAATTCACTAGAGCTGCTGCTCTAAATCTGCTTTCAGAAGATCATTTAAAGAAGCAACTCAAAACAGAGCTAATGCTCTGAATCTGCTTTCAGAAGATGAAGATTAAATCAAAAGCAATCAACAATAGAGATGTTGCTCTAAATCAGCTTAAGAAGAATTTATGATGAAGATCATGACAAGAAGCAATCAACATAGGAGTTGCTGCTCTATATCTGCTTTCAGAAGAAGAAGAAGAAGATCTCATCTAGAAATTCAAGAATAAAAGACTAATGGATGAAGTATTATTCTTGTAATAAATTATAAAACACATAGAGTTGTTGCTCGAAGTGTGTTATATCTTAGGAAACTTCTGATAGATTGTTTAGACTCCAGAAGTGACTTCAAGTCAGTGAGTCAAAAACATCTGTACTTAAAATAGGAGAAAATCTGCTTGTATAAGAAGCACTCATGTAATCTCCAAAAGATGCCTTGAGCGGCCAAGTTAAGGTCAGAAGCTTGAGAAGACAGTGGCTGCAGTCATTATGGAAATTCTCTTGGAGACCAAGTGATGGTCAGAAGTCCAGGAGTCAATGGATGTTATATCTCGTGGAGATCATTGAATAGTCAATTGCAGTTAGTCACAGCAGGTAGCTGTGCAGGGAGTTAGTCACAACGTGTTGTTGTGCAGGTTACTAGATTGATGAACGTTATATCCAGATGGGATCACTGAACGGTTCAACCATCTAGAGGTTAGTCACTCACGGGTAGCTTGTGCAGGGTTAGTCACAGCAGTTGGCTGTGCAGGATTGTTAGTCATGAAGGAGGATCGTGCAATTGTAATCAAGTTTGGTTATAGTGGATTAAGACCTTTGGACAGAGGCAAATCACTTGAGGAAGGTGGACTGGAGGTAGCCTTATTCAGAAGATGAACCAGGATAAAAATGAACGTGTCTTTTACCTTCTGTAGTCTTCATTTTAACTTAGAACATTCGAGCAAAATTCTTCAGAACTGTACTGAGACCAGTCAGAAGTTCTGAGGATGCACAGAAGTTAAAATGAACATCTCATTGGTTAAGTAGTTCTACTTTCAACATGCATCCGCAACATTAAAAGCATATCCAATAGTTGAAATAACCAAAGAAAGAAAAGACGTTAAAAAGAAAGGGAAATCTAAAAGAATGAAAGAACACAATTCAACCCCCCTTTCTTGTGTTTTTCTCCACCTTCAATTGGTATCAGAGCATGGCTCTGTTATTGATCTCAAGATCAAACACTTAATCGTGTAGAGAGATCCAGAAGGAGAAAAAACCACACTGAGTAGAAAATCAACTTCATATCTCAACACTCAGTATGATCAAAAGATGTCCAGGTCAAGATCTCAATACTCTTTGCACATCATCAACATATTATAAGAAGTTTTGTGAATCAACTTCAAAATTCCATAAGAAGCTCAAGACATCAGAAAGAAGTAAATGTGCTCAAATGAAGACATCTAATATCAGAAGATAAACAAGCAAAACTGACTCAAGCCAAAATGATAAATCCATTCATTCAAGATCAAGTCAAGGAATGAAGACACTTTAAGACAAAGATCAGAAGAAGAAAAAGACAGAACCTCCACATCAGGAGATGCTCAAGCTCAGACAAGACAAGAAGGAAGGTTTATCATCAATATGGTCAAATCTTTCTAAAACTTTCTCTTTTATAATTCTCCTAACTTTAGCATTAGTTTGTTAATAAGTTTATATAAATCTCTTTTGCACGATAAGTATTCATTGCCACCCACTCTGTTGTCTGTTCTATTCCCCATAAATGCACTGTAACTCTAATTTAGCTTTAACTTCATATTTATTATCTAAACAACCACCTCGTGAATAAGTCTAGGTCAATCTAAAAAATTAATGCCAACATTAACGTATGTCAGTATCTCTTGTCTGCTCACCGTTTTATCAGAAAAGACTAACGCTCTTAAGTGTGCATCAGTATCCTGTCATATCATGACTAACGTTCCCTCATCTTTTTTTTCTTCTTTATATACTAACCTTAGATCCAAATAGCTCTCACCAAAACATCTTCATCTACCAAAAACCTCTGCATCTATCTCTCTCCTTTTTTCTTTCCAAATCCTTTTCACCCTAATCAAAAGTATGTCTGCCATAACCTACCGTGGAGATATAAACTACCTAAAGATCATCTCTGAAAAGGATCCTAATTTTGCTTCCTTTATGGATAGTGCAAGGGAATTAATTCTAAGCTCTCAAACCCAGTACTGGGAAAACTATTTCACAATGCTTCGAGGTCCTGTTTTTCTTTTGTTGGTAAAAGAATTCTGGAAATTTGCCAGGATCAGTGATGATGGAAATACAATCCTCTCTGAAATCTTCAAACTTACCAAATCTGTTACCACTCCATCGGTTGTCAAAGCCACAAGCTGTGTCTCATCTGGAGTCACCGTTGAAGAGTTCCAATCTGACTTAAGATTGATAAAATCCTTTAGAACCCTGTTTGATGACTCTATTCCTTATGAACCAAACAATCCTGAACACCTCCTCTCTTATCCTAAAATCTGGTTCAAATTCTCCCTGACAAATCTTCGTCCCAGAATGCAAGCAACGAATGTCGTGACCCATGATGATCGAGTGTTTGTGTTTCTTCTAACAAACCACTATAGGATCGAACTTCCTAAAACAATCTTCAACCATATTAAGGACACCATTAGGATATCCATAAATCAAGACCACTTCCATATTCCATATGGAAGAGCTCTGTCAGAACTAATCATGAACGATGATATTTGGAGATTAGTTGGACAAGTATGACCTAAGCAGGCACTTACTTCTGAAAGGTGTGACCGGGTGAAAAAGATTGAAGAACTCGACGACTAATTTCTCTTACGGAGGAATTAACTCAGAAGTTCTGATCAAGGCACCCTAGATGCAATCCTTCTAAGACCAGTGGAAGAAGCAGTAGTTAACATTCTGTAAAATCCAAATCTAAGTCTAAGAAAATGTTGTGATCATTGTTATATGACCAAACTTAGAAAAGATTTTGTTTTTTCCTTAATCATCATTCAAAGAACAAAATAAGTCATCTTCACAAAATCATTAAGACTCTAAGAATAAATAAGTTTTAGAGAACCTTAATCTCTCTCACTTGTCTAATCTAACACTCAATCAAAAGTCATTTATTTCCCTCCCTAGGAATCATGCAGAATAGTAATAATGTTTCACAAATATTGACCTCGATGAACTGAAAAATGTTAAAAACCCTTGGGTTTCTCCCATGCGCCTCTATGTAATGATTATCCCTCCACACTAGGCTCATCTCCCTTGAAAATCATTACTCTTTGAAACCTTTCCACCTCTACAAAATCCTTCAGCCTTCAACCCAAATCTTCACTGCTCCTATCATAACAAATATTCCTCTATCTAGAAAAACTCATGACTGTTAAAACCTTTCTTGGAAACGAATGCATGCTAGAAATCATTAATGAAAAACGCATCAGTGAGTCAAATGATGAATACTATCTTCACAAATGCTTTGCATATCAAGGCTGGAACGGATATAAGGAAATTATGAACAAGCCAATCTATCCTAATCTTGTCAAAATCTTTTGGCTATATGCATCTGTCAACAATGATGGACTCAACATTTCATCCAACATACTCAACTGTGAAATAGTCAGCTCTCAAGCCTCTATTGCTGAAGCCATTCAGTGCTCATTCGATCGAAGTCTCATGAGTTTAGAATACTGTGATTACCTTTCTAGAAATCAATTTTCTCAACACTCCAATCTTCCAGTCGCTGTAAGATCATTCCTCAGCAACCCCAAAAGTATGAAGCCCGTAAGTCAAGCATGGGCTATATTCTCAATGTATAATCTTATGCCTCGAGGAATTTGCCTAAATACTTTATCTGTAAGGAATAGATATTTAGCTTACTTCCTCCACCTAGGCCATAAGCTAAACTTGCCAGCTATCATCTTCACTCATTTGAAGGAAGCTATCAGGTTTTCCAGATCCTCCCAGGAATCTTGCTACATACCCTATGGGCGAATCATCTCAGAGCTAATTGAGAAAGCAGGAATTCTTTGTCACCTTAGGAAAACCGCGCTTGCTAAGAGTAACATTTTGTCTATATATAGGTGTGAAGTTTTTGAGTTTGATTATTCTCAGCTGTAATGTTTCAAGTATTTTCAAATATTTTGCTTGTTTAAAATGCATGATTTTGTTATTGAATGCTCTATCTTATTCATAAAATTGAAGATTAATGTTCTGATATAATCTAAATATTCTGACTTGAGACAAGTGAAACTAAAATTCTCAGAAACATTCCCAACTTGTGTACCAGAAGTTATTGCTTTATGAACAAGAAATCTTAGAATTTCTAGAAGATGCACGCATACATGTTAAACATCTATCAATCTTCTATTAAAACAAACTGGAGAAATCATTTCAGGGGGAGTTCTTAAATCAGAAACTAATAGGACTATCCAACTATGGGAAATACTATGCAACTCAGGGGGAGAATACTATCTTCCTTCATCTAATCTCATCCAACCCTCTTAAAAGCTTTTTGATGATAACAAAAAGGGGGAGAAAGAATAGCAGATTTTGATGAATACTGATAAATATTTGCTTGACTAAACATAACAAAAAGGGGAGAGAGAATTGATTTTATTGATAATTAAATCACTTGATTGAACATGTAAAAGGGATGTAATATATTCACTGGCTTATTATTATTATCATCTCATAAAATTGTTCAATAAAAATACATGGTTTGGTCATCATCAAAAAGGGGGAGATTGTTAGAACAAGATTGAGAATCTTTGTTCAGAATCTGGTTTTGATGATAACAAGCATATATTTTGTGAATAACAATTTTATTACTAATGGTTTCGCTTTGTGTGTAGATTTATGTTATAAGCCTTATACAGGATTCATCAGAAAAAGAGTACAACGACTACATCAGAAACTGGCTCAGATATGAAATCAAACATTCAAAATATTGACGAAGCTAAATATCATTCATCAGATGTTCTGATTAAGAATACGTCAAACAAGCCAAGATCAGCAAATCATAAGTAAAGAAGCAACAATGAAGAACAAGACCATTCAGAAGAATATGCAACAACAACAACAGTATCAACTCTCACATACAACAAGCAAAGAATCAGAAAGTACATCAGAAGAATCAAAAGAAAAAAAGATATATCAATATACATTAAGATCCGTTACAGTAAGAAGACCACATGAACAAGAGATCAGAAGTTCTGATAGAGCAACGCAGTGACATATAAAATGCAAACAACAAAAAGAGTCACTTGTGAACCAATGAAGAATCTACAACTCATCATACAAATTGAATCAAATACAAAGTTTAGAATCAAATGGGAAGTCGTTAGAAACATCATCATAAGAAAAACGGTTGCAACATTAAATGGAATAACTCCCAAGTTTGATTGAAAAAGTAAGCCACATGCAGCGCGTTGAAAAGACAAGCTTAACCAAAGAAGCATGCCATCAACTATAATCATCATGTTGAGGATAAGGTTCTTCCAAGAACAACACATGTCACAAAAGGCTCAATCTAGACGAAGCATTCAAAGCAACATTCAAACAAATCTCAACGGCTAGATTCCAACGGTAACATACCAAGCTCTATAAATAGATCAAACTCCAAACTTAAATGTATGCATCCATGTATGCATTTGAGTATGCAACTAGAGTGAGCATCAAAGTATGTATCCAGGATACATCTACAGAGTGAAGAACAAGAAATTTCTTAGGAGAAAATCTGTAGTGAGAAACTGAGCATGAAAGTATAAAAGAAGTAATGTTGAAGTCATGCATCAGAAGTTACACAAAAGGCAACTTACACGAAGTGTATGATGAATTAAATGTTAAAATACACATCACATGCCTACAAGAAGAATCTCAGAAGATGAATAAGAAAAAGAAAACATGTTGTTAAGCAGTATCCTCCAATGGAGTTAGAAGATATCCAAGAATACTCGATCATGTGGATAAATGATCATATTGAAAGACAAAGGAAACTAAAGACACTGAGTTGTTGCTCGTTGAGTGTTTCATGTTTACTATTGTTGATCAAATGTGTCATCAGCTGTAACAAGCTTTAAGATCTGTATTGAAGAAGGAGAAGCTGAAGATTGATATGAAGAAGCAATTCACTATAGCTGCTGCTCTAAATCTGCTTTCAAAAGATCATTTGAAGAAGTAACTCAACATAGAGTTGATGCTCTGAATCTGCTTGAAGAAGATGAAGATCAAACCAGAAGCAATCAACAACAGAGCTTTTGCTCTAAATCAAGTTAAGAATATTTGAAGATGAAGATCATGACAAGAAGCAATCAACATAGGAGTTGCTGCTCTATATCTGCTTTCAGAAGAAGAAGATCTCATCCAGAAGTTCAAGAATAGAAGACTACAAGATTATGTATTATTCTGGTAATAAATTGTAAAACACATAGAGTTGTTGCTCGAAGTGTGTTATATCTTAGGAAACTTCTGATAGATTGTTTAGACTCCAGAAGTGACTTCTAGTCAGTGAGTCATAAACATATGTACTTAAAATAGGAGAAAATCTGCTTGTATAAGAAGCACTCATGTAATCTCCAGAAGATTCCTTGAGCGACCAAGTTAAGGTCAGAAGCTTGAGAAGACAGTGGTTGCGGTCATTGTGGAAATTCTCTTGGAGACTAAGTGATAGTCAGAAGTCCAGGAGTCAATGGATGTTATATCTCGTGGAGATCACTGAATAGTCCATTGCAATTAGTCACATCAAGTAGTTGTGCAGGGAGTTAGTCACAACGTGTTGTTGTCCAGGTTATTAGATTAATGAACGTTATATCTAGATGAGATCACTGAACGGTTCAGTCATATAGGGGTTAGTCACTCGTGGGTAGCTTATGCAGGGTTAGTCACAACAGTTGGCTGTGCAGGATTGTTAGTCATGATGGAGGATCGTGCAGTTGTAATCAAGTTTGGTTATAATGGATTAAGACCTCTGGACATAGGCAAATCACTTGAGGAAGGTGGACTGGAGGTAGCCTTATTCAGAAGGTGAACCAGGATAAAAATGATTGTGTCTTTTACCTTCTGTACTCTTCATTTTAACTTAGAACATTCAAGCAAAATTCTTCAGAACTGTACTGAGACCAGTCAGAAGTTCTGATGACGCACAAAAGTTAAAATTAACATCTCACTGGTTATGTAGTTCTACTTTTAACATGCTTCCGTAACATTAAGATCATATCCAATAGATGAAATAACCAAAGAAAGAAAAGACGTTAAAAAGAAAGGGAAATCAAAAAGAATGAAAGAACACAATTCAAACCCCCCCTTTCTTGTGTTTTTCTCCACCTTCAAATAAATTGTGCCTTAAACACTTATATGCTAATTTCAAGAAAAAATTTGGTGGTGGAACCCTTATAAGGGATTTTATGATGGGAGCTGCTAAGGCCACATACCATCAAGGATGGGTACAAGAGATGAATGAATTGAAGAAGGTTGATATGAATGAATGGAATTGGTTAATGGTTGTTCCTACCAAATGTTGTTGTAAGCATGCCTTTAGTTTTTATCTAAAGTGTGATGTATTGATGAATAATATATTAGAATCTTTTAATGCTACAATTTTAGTTGCTAGAGACAAACATATTCTTACTATGTGTGAGTGGATTAGAAAGTATCTAATGAATAGGTTAGTAATATCTGCAACTGATGAAGCGGTAAAGCGGCAGCAAAAAGTAAGTATTTATTTAGTTTTATCATATCGTCTCCACAGGGATTAGTGCTATTGAATTTTCGTTCGACGATTTCTTGCGTTAATGAGTTTGAGTTAAAATGGGTTAAAACGGTAAATGCGGGAATTAAACTAATGAACATAAAAAAAATTCATTCTTCGGAATGGATAGAACTCTCGGGATTGAATTTCACATACCCGTTAAATACTTAAATTCATCACTCAATTGTACTCAACCTAAATCACTCGTCAATATCATCACGTACCACTCACACAGAAGTTATGTCTAATGCAAAGTGAGAAATCAACCATTTTGCTTGCGTCAACGACTTCTTAGCATAACACTGAGGCATTAAGAGTCTATACACAAGTAAATACTAAGCCTTAACATATCTCTAGAATTAAAACCCAATAGATGTTCATCCTAAATCCGGATTCGAACTGTCCATTTCTTCAACAACTCAAACCCAAATAAAGCAAGCAATCACCAACATTAATTTGTAAAGAAAGAATCATACAACACCATGAGTAATAAATATACATATAAACAAAGCATACTTACAAACAAAACCCCAATAAATAGAAGTTTTCAAAGAGGAGAAATGGAGAAGAAGTCAAATCTTTTGTGGTGTCAATCATTATCAACTAAGCCACAAATGTAGTTTTCTAAGCTCTAAATTACCAAGAATGAAGGTTGATGAGTTGGGAACAAATACCCCAAAACATAACCTAAAAATGGGTATTTTGGCCCTTTTAACATGTTTATGCCTTGCTGATCTCGCTTAGCGGTAGCAGAGCTCGCCAAGCATACTCTACTGCAATTTGAGATCTTGTTTCGGCCATAACTTGAGAACCGTAACTCCGATCTGTTCCCGATTCGAAGCGTTAGAAAACTTATTCAATTTTCTATCTAACACTGAATAAATATCAATGCTTTAATACCTACAAAAATGAGGTAAAAACAAATAAACTCAATGGTATTTACACGATAACACAATATATACACTATAATGTAAACTATACCGAATATACACTAAAGTTGAGGTTTATTGACAAAAAGCAAACAAATTAAACTAATATGTGCTAATTATTCACACTCAAATTCACAATAATTTAGCACTCATCTACACTCAAACTTGAAAATGGAAACATAGAGTTATGTCAATACCTAAGAAGAGGTTGGATGATGAAGTGTTCAACAGTGGACACTGGCTGTCAACTTAGTCTATGGATGAGAAATTCAAAATTACACATAGTTTCAACACCCAAGAATTTGTTGTTGAAATAGCTAAAAGATCATGTACCTGTAACTTTTAGGAGTTGGTAGGAATCCCATGTAGGCATGTTGTAGCTGCTTTAAGTTATAGGAAACAAATACCTGATGCCTTTGTTTATGAGTGATACACAAGAGAAAAGTATGCACTTTGTTATGGATACTCTGTGTCACCTATCAATGGCCAGAATATGTGGCAAGAGGTCTAAATGGATGGGTGTAGCAACCTGCCCTAAAAATATAGCTTTTAGAGTCGCCACCTATTCTACCAGGGCGAATAGGAAACCCTACGGAGTTAAGAGATCGGGGTAAGATTATTATAATCAGGTCGAGGGAAAGTGTTAGGCACCCTCAACCCTTTTCTAAGGTTTGATCTAAGATGAAGGTTTATGGAAAAATTATAGAGGTTAATAGCTAAGGAAATGAGAAGGGCGAAAAGTGAGATTTGAAAGAATTGAGGTTTTAGGGAAAGGGACTCGCATTGGTTATCTAAGTGCCTACGTATCTCCTTAGGGAGAATCAGAGTCAACGTAGTTCGGGACAGGGTTGTACGCCTTTGAATTTGATGTGATATGGTTTGAAGGCTTTTTGAATAGCCTATCGTAGTTTTGAATTTGTGTTTTACGAGGCATTTGAATTGCCTGATCGAAGGGATGAAAATCCGTAGTTTTGAATGAGTATTTTAGGATTTGGGCATACAACCCTGATTTTAATATGTACTATTAACCGCGATGATCAATAGATTTGATCACCATAGTTAAAAGATTAGTTGTGTATTATTACCAATTTTAATTGATGGATTCAATTATCACTAATAATAAATGAGTATTTTTTAGAAATTTTATTATTTAATTTGTACCATTATCCCTCGTAATCGATTGATTCGATTATAAATAATAATGAATTTTAATGAAAAAAATAGGCCAATCATCGCAACCAATAATAATGGTCGAAACCCTTTAGCCAAATAAAACTTATTATTTTAATTAAATAAATATTTAAGAAACCAATTATTACCCATCACGATTAATAGGTTTAATCGGCACGAATAATAAATTTAATTTTAACATTTATCATACTTTAATTCAAATTAAAAAAATTAGATTATAAAAATAAAAGTTAAGAAATTAATTAAATAATTATAAAAATAATAAAATAGGAATTAGGTTTGGATTCAGTGTGGTCAGATTAAGGATTCATGTTATGTATGTCATACCCTAGACGTTGGATCTAAGATGATTGAGGAACTGATGGACAGATTTGAAGGTATATGGTGTGCTACCAGACTGCAGGTGCATGGGATCAAGGAACATGGCTATTCAATAAAAATAATGTGGGAGATGGGGTTCGAACCCACGCCCTCTCCCTCGCCAACACTTACTCTTACCAACCCAACCAAACGCTTTAGTCGTTTGACACACGCGTTTGATACATAATATATGAAAATCCCAAAACACAATGAAAACACGCGCCAATTTTCAAATGGACCAACAAGATGATGACATGCCATCATCTTCCTCACCTGACCTGCAATTTTTCTGATAAAATTCGCTACGAAATTGCTACTAATTCGCTTTGTAGCAATTTGAACCTGCGACACAAAAATCACCTGCAAGCAATATAAATCCTTCGCGACCATGGGGATCTCTTCGTCCAGACCCCCCGATTCTAACAGTGCCCTTAATTATCCCTAATTTTACCTAAAACGTAAAACCCCAAATTCAAACCTATAAACCCTAGATCGGTCAACAATGGTAACCCATGTCAAAAGTGCCCAAAAACCAAATTAAAGATCCAGAAACGTTCATAATGTTGAAACAAAGCATGATATACAATCAAATTCACCTAAAGATGCATGAATTATGCTAATCGGTTCAAAGTTTAAAACTACATACCTTGGCTCGGGGGAGATTAATTTGGGGGTGTTGTTGCAGTGCAGGTATCCAATCACCTTCAGAATGCCTCGAGGAAGCTTTTGCCCTCTTCAAATCTCCTTGAAACCTTCTAAATCTAAAAAAACGAGTATGAGTTCTTTGAAGAATTTCTTGTTCTTGCACCTATGCCTCTGACCAGAAATTCCAACCCCTAATGCATTGGCTTGTGTTGTATACTTATAGGGGAACAATTTAGGTTAACAAAATAGTCCACAACCCCTTTGAATCCAATCTTGCAACTTTGAGAAATTTTCATCTAAAATTTGAATGGGATCTTTCTATATTTGTCCAATTTTGTATCAATCTTTTTCCAATCAATATACCACGAAATTACATTGCCAATTTGCCATAAATGTGATTGGAATTGGCCAATATGAATCTTTTAATTCAATTTTTGATTTTTCCTTCAATTATATCACTTTAAATCATTTTTAAATGCAATGAAAGTTGTATAAAAATTAATAAAATGATATAATTCGTGGCACATGGTTTGGGTAGCTTGTGGACCAAGACTGACTCATGAAAAGATAGGCCCTTTTGCAAAAAATTCCAATTTGAACCTCTTTTATTTCGCATTTTACCTCCAAAATTACCCAACTTTCACAAAGCATATCTCCCTCAATTTTTAAGCTATGAAGGAGTTATAGGACTTTTTGGAAACCTCAGGATGTCCTCTATAATCCACTTTGGAAAATATTTTTCATTTGGAGATTTTATATTGATGATATGTCCTTTGACAAAAAACTGTCTTTGGTTGACTTTTGAAAAGGACCTATAATCTTTTATGCTATATCTTCCAAATGAAGCATTTCTGGCCTTGGCTTGTGAGAGACAAAGTTGTAGAGAATCCAATTTCCTTCCAAATAGGCTTTGAGTGAGGAATTTCTGATGTTCCATGTGAAATTTATGGCCAGTCAAAGTTGAGCTGACTTTTTCCTAAAGAAACCCTAATTTGAACCTTTTTTGTATTTGTTTATTTCTGAGTTTCTATTGACGAATCATGATCAACCTTTGATCAAATGATGGATATGTTCTTCCATACTTGATGTTGACCAAAAGTCAGAGGTTTTGACTGTGCTTTGACTATGGTTGACCTTTTTAGGTCAAACCAGTTGACTGTGGATCATCTGAGCTGTTTGAACAAGTAAACTTTGGAATTGGGCCTTGACTTTTGACATTGAGGTATCTTGGATCATAATGGGCCATGGAGAACTTCATTAGAGACCTTGTTTTGCTAATTCCCTCAGGAGAGTACCAAACCCTAGCTTTAGGAGACTCTTGCTCAGGCGAATGACTGATGAAACTCTTGAACTTTGAACCATTGTGAATGAAATATGGAAGGCAAATTTTGGGGTATGACAGCTGCCCCTGTTCAATCTTCTTAAACCTGAAGAGGTAGATTGGCTTGTTCGCCTATCGCGATCTGATGGTGGGAGAGGATTGAACACTAAAATACCCAGGAATTTGCGATTGCCGGTATAGGAAGCAGTTTTTGAGATGGGCTTAAAGATGTCATCCAGTTGTTTGACAAGATGCTTGTCCAAAGCGTATGCTTTTCATACCGGGATCATATTGATTGTATCTGTGAAGTAATGTCTTCCATAAGACTACCTAAAGAGGTTCTTGAATAGGGTATATCAAAGGCTGATGTGAAGAAGCTTAGGCTTTAAACAAAGCTCGGGAAGAAATGTCTTAGAGAAGACTAACTAAAAAGCCCCCTAAAAGGGTGGGAGATGTCTTAGAAAGAATTGGATACATGTTTCTAAGGGAGATTACCTAGAAAGGTATGATATGTGTAACACCCCGATATCCGCTGCACGCATCAACCGTGTCGGCAAACCGAGCATGTTACCGACTTAATCAATAATCCCCCCTAGGTCCGCTTATCGGCTGCCCAGGAAATATTGTTTTTGCCTCCCGCAGGAATCGAACCATGTACCTAGGGGTTAAGTACATATTCATAACAATTCCTGCTACCAATTGAGCTACTAGCTCAAGTGGTAGCAGGAATTGCTATGAATATGTACTTAACCCCTAGGTACATGGTTCGATTCCTGCGGGAGGCAAAAACAATATTTCCTGGGCAGCCGATAAGCGGACCTAGGGGGATTATTGATTAAGCCGGTAACATGCTCGGTTGGCCGACACGGTTGATGCGAGCAGCGGATATCGGGGTGTTACATTAAAAAAGGCGCCTTTTTATGTAACAGCCCGAGCCTTCGGCGTTCCCGGCACTGTCACCTCACGATCTTCTCTACCCCCCTCACTAGTAGAGTTTTTTGCCTTTCGTGGGAATCGAACCATGTACCCTGGGGTTCAAGTACATGTTCATTCCATTCCCACTACCAATTGAGCGCCTTTTTATGTAACAGCCCGAGCCTTCGGCGTTCCCGGCACTGTCACCTCACGATCTTCTCTACCCCCCTCACTAGTAGAGTTTTTTGCCTTTCGTAGGAATCGAACCATGTACCCTGGGGTTCAAGTACATGTTCATTCCATTCCCACTACCAATTGAGCTAGCTCAATTGGTAGTGGGAATGGAATGAACATGTACTTGAACCCCAGGGTACATGGTTCGATTCCCACAAAAGGCAAAAAACTCTACTAGTGAGGGGGTAGAGAAGATCGTGAGGTGACAGTGCCGGGAACGCCGAAGGCTCGGGCTGTTACAATATGTCTTAAACAAGACTGACCTGGGAAGGCTAGGATACGTATTAGACAAGACTCACCTAGAAAGGCTCTTAGACAGGATATGAGATGTCTTAAAGAAGATTACCTAGAAAGGCTATGATGCATTTTAGAGAAGACTATCTATCGAGGCTCCTAAAAAGGACATGATATGTCTTAACACGACTGCCTAGAAAGGTTCCTAGAAAGGACATGAAACGTCTTAAACAAGACTATCTAGAGAGGTTCCCAAAAAGGATATGAAACATCTTAAACAAGACTACCTAGGCAGGTTATGATACGTCTTAAACAAGACTATCTAGAAAGGCTCCTAGAAAGGATAAGGAGGGTCTTAGAGAAGACTACTTAGAAAGGTTGATAATCGTTTTGGAAAAGACTACCCAGAAAGGTAAGAAATTCTTTGATTGCTTCTGGATTGCCTTTGAAGAAAGACTTGGAATGAAGTATCAGAATTGTATCTGTGAGCGTTAAGATTGAATCGTTGATACTATCGCATTTGTTCCGTACCTGGATAGTAATATCCCTTTGATTATGGAGTGACCTGAAAATGCAATGTTAATTTTATGCAATGTTATGATGCATGTTTCATGTAATGAGATTCTCGAAATAAATGAGAATCTTGTATGTTATGTATGACGATCCCACATTGTAGGTTGTAAATAATACAGGCGTAGGAAGGCCAATTACACAACCATGCTCCTTTTATGATACTAGAGCGATCTCCCCAACATCAGAAATTTTGAGAGACGTGCCCCTTAATCTGAAGGAAGTATCTTTAGAGGGAACTCGAATTTTACCATGCCATGCCACGAACCTGGTATGCACTGCCCCAGTATTTGAATTCTTGAAAGATATGCCCCCAGTCAATAGGACCCTTGATTGTAAGCCCCTGTAATCCTCGAAATTTTGCCCCTGTTTAGGAGAACCCTCTGGACGTGGTTCCCCCCGTTCAAGGTTCTTTATTAGAAATGATCGCCTTTGATTAAATCAATCTCTTCGATGCTAAGTATTGATTTGAATGTGAAGCAGATGCTTTTCAGAATGAGATGCGTTTTGGTCGTATCTAATGGACAAGAATTTGCTGAGTACTCAGAATGAGATGATGTCTTCTGGGATATTTCCTGAATGGGTTCCTTGAAAGGATAGGAAATTGTCCTAAACAAGACTGTGCTTTAAACAAAGCTCAAGGAGACATGTTTGTGAATAAAGTCAAAATATTCCTATAGAGGATAAAGACTGGTTTAAGGAATGTGGCGTTTTAAACAAAACATAGGAAAAGACATCTTGAAGAAGATTACCCTAGAAAGGATAGGAGACCGTCCTAGAGAAGACTCTGTACTGTAAACAAAGTTTGACAAGGTTCTTGGAAGCGTAAGAGAAATTCCAACATGTTTTAAGAAAGACTAACCGAAAAGATTGACGAGTATCTTAAAGAAGATTATCTAGAAAGATTCCTGGAAAGGATGAGGGATTTTTTAGAGAATATTACCTGAAAAGGCTCCTAGAAAGGGTAAGGGATGTCTTAAAGAAGACTACTTGAAAAAGTTAAGAGATGTCTTACAGAAGACTACCTAGAAAAGGTTCTTAGAAAGGAATATGTCTTAGAGAAGACTATCTGAAAAGATTCGAAAATAGAAAGGACGAGAAGATGTGTCTTAGAGAAGACTATCTGAACAAGGCTTCTAGAAAGTATAAGAGATTTTTGAACCTGTCTTGAAGAAGACTACCTGAAAAGGTTAAGAGACGTCTTTAAAGAAAACTATCTAGAAAGGCTCCTGGAAAGGGTGTGAGAGTGGCATTGACACCATCTGCTACTGAGTGACCTTTGCAACGTGCCCCCAGGTAATGGGCTTTCCCCATGGGCTATTCAGCGTCCTTGAGAGGTTCTATGGATCTTGATTAAGTTGCCCCAGATAAATGGGATAACGACTGGTTATGCCATGTGTACACATTAGCCATCCAAGTTAGGCGTAAAAGATGTTTCTTCTTTTGATATGCTTTAAAAGCTATTTCGTCTGTCGGCAGGATTTTTAGTCATTAGCCATGCCCTACGAAACTTCCCCCTGATGTTTAAACATTTGAATCTACATAGACAAGTGTGCTTTACAATGAAATTCATAAGATGCGAATGCATATGTCTGTCTTGAAAGCTTAAAAACATTTTTTGAGTAAAACAAAGTTTTTTTTTGTAAGAAAGTGATATCAACTCAAGAGTTATAGTAGACCTTAAGGAGTCGGGATACCTTTCGGTAACGGTACGCTTTCGAACTAACCATGCTTCAGTTAGGGCTTTTAAGGGTTGTAACGTGGCCTGGTTCACGGTTTTAAGAAACAAAGGATAGAGGCTCAAAGTTTATTTATACCCATCTCACTCTTCGTGATGTTCTCCAGTCCTATGCTCAGTTAATTATGCGTTTAAGTTCCGAAAGATTTTGGGAATTGTAAAACTGACATTCATGATGGTTCAAAACCAAAAGTTTATTTGCAAAGGCAGTCATTCTCCTTTCTTGTAATGTTTCCCTTTGGTCGAGGGTATGTAGTGACCTCTTTTCGACTTTGTTATCCCTAACTTTTGCCTGAACTGTTTATTTTAAAACTACAGTCAGCGGGATGCCTCAATTTTTCCTAAGTCTCCTTAATAGGTTTTGACTTAGCACACCCTGCATTGCTTTCTTTTTTTCTTTGCGGATATTGACTGCCGGACTTAATGATGATGGGGAACCATCGGTGATTATGTTCAAAGGAACAATTTGGAATAATTAAGTTAACTGAGCAGCTACCCTACCCCAGTTTATGTAGTAAGGGTTTTATTTTATATGAAGGAAAACTCCTACTTCTTTAGGCTCAAAGGGGTTGACGAGGGATTAACATCCTTATATCTCCATCATTTAGGAATTGAAACAATGCCTATACATCGTCAACACGGTCTGTTCGAAAGCATAATGTATGAAATCATGGTATCGTTTTCGTCATTCTCCCTCTAAAGGTGTACGGCTTTAAAGAGAGTTGAATATCACAAAGAAGAAAACCAAGTAAAAACACAATTTTAAATATAGTGAGAACACTAGGAATAAATCAAGACAAACGTAAGCAATGCATTAATGATTATTATTGTAAAAGTACATAGCATATGTCGTAAGACCAATGTTTAAACAAACGGAAAGAAATTGCGAATGAAAACGAAACTAATGATCTAAGAAATCCTCCTTCTAGCCACCTATAGCATTAGACTTGCGAGGATCTTCAAACTTAATGAGCCCTTCTTCAATTAAACCTTGAATCTTATGCTTCAACGGCCCACAATCCTCTGTATCATGACCAGGACTATCTGAGTGATAAGCGCACCTAGCATGATGCTTGTACCCAGGAGCGGGGTTAGCTGGAGCTGAGTATGGAGGCAGCAGAGTTATCAAGCTCTAATTGAGAAGACGTTGCAAAGCTTGAGACAGTGGCATGTACAACAGGGTGAATGATCGTTTTGGCTTTGACCTCCAGGTGCGTTGGCCACCCTATTGCTTTTGCTGATCCTTCTGTTGTAGTGCTGGTGTCTGATTAACCAGGATCGCCCCCATAGTGTTGGGTTCCTTTTTCCCATCATATGACTTCTTTGTGTGATAGGAACCTGAGGGTGCCCCTTGTATCTTCCCATTTTTGATCCCATTTTCAATCCTCTCACCAATGACTACCAAGTCCGAGAACCCTGAAGATATGCTTCCGACCATCTTGTTGTAGTACGGTCCTTGCAAAGTGCCCATAAATATGTCTATCAGTTCTTTTTCCATCAAGGGAGGTTGGACTCGAGAAGCCATTTCCCTCCACCTTTGGGCATACTCCTTGAACGATTCATCCTTCTTCTGTGACATATTCTGTAATTGCATCCGGTTGGGTGCCATGTCCAAGTTGTACTTGTATTGCTTTAAGAATGTGTTAGCCAGATCATTCCAGCTTCGGATATAGGATTTCTCCAATTCCATGTACCAGTCAACAGATGCTCCGCTTAAGCTATCTTGGAAGAAATGTATCATCAGCTTTTGATCGTGGGCATAGGCAGCCATTTTCCGCACATACATGCGCAAGTGGTTCCTCGGACATGTGAGTCCTTTGTATTTCTCGAAGTCGGAAATTTTGAATTTGTGTGGGATAGTCAAGTCTGAGACCAAGCTCATTTCGAAGGCGTCCACATCGAAGACATCGTATCCTTCTACCACCTTTAATCTCTCCTCTAGTGCTTTGATCTGTTCATTGTCTTTGGATTCTTCCCCAGAGATGGGAATAGACTGCTGTGTTTGAGGTGCTTGGTCTGTGTTGTCCACCTCTTGTACTCCGTATTGTAGATCCAGGCAATCATCATCCTTAGGGACATTGTTAGCAGGAATGTGAACTGTGCGGGTTGTCCCTTTCGTTTGTGGAGTGGGGACAAATCCTTCTTGAGAGGTCTCTCCTTTTCTCTTGGAATTGGATAGCTCTCCTAATAGATCGGACCTGAGTTCTGTCCTTAGCAGGGCCAGAGCCTGCCACAAATCCTAGCAGCGGGTTTTCATCGTTGGGGATCTTATCCTGAACCAGGGTATCCCCAGACTGAACCTCTTTTGCCTTTTCTTGTTTATCTAGGAGGGCCTTCCTGAATCCTAGCATCTGAGCCATACCTCCTTTAACCTCTTCCATACTAGCCTTTAGTTGATTCACCTCCTCACGAAGGGTGGCTTGATTCTGCTCTAGCTGATCCATTGATTTCTTATGCTGAAATCTTGTCCGATAAGACGATCGGGATGTTAGGTTATCCTTCCCAATGGTCTCTTGCTCTGGAGGTAAAAGAGAAACCTTCTTTCAATGCCATGAAAATGATATGCATGTCATGAATGATATGCTTTATTCGTGTTTATGTCTTATTTATTGATTAAATATAATAAATCCTTTTTTCTTTATCTTTCTTATTTTTTTTTATGTGGATAAGACATGGTGCAAGAATGCACATGATGCATGATGAATGCAAAAATTATATGATAAGAAAAAAATAATGAAAACATACGATTGAACATATGAGCACATAAGCCCTAAGTTCAGAGGTTCGACGTTGCGGCTCTAGGGAGCCTACCATTTTCATGGGTATGTTCTAGAAGGTCTCATGGGGTCGTTCGTAGCCTCCGAGACTTTTTGTCTCTTTGGATTTTAGAACAACTCATTTTATCCATGAGGTTCGAATTTTTTGGGTAGGTTCCCGGAGAGATCAGCTAAATACCCAGTCCTGCCCTCAACAAAGTCAAGCCTCGTGATCAGTGGTCTTTACACGTTTATTTACCATTGATTTTAGTCGTCTTTGCTTTATATTGTCAAGCGTTTTACTTCATTCTTCTACATTTTATGCTTTGGTTGTGTATTTTACTGTTTGCAGGCTCAAAGGAATAAATCGAGACAAATCAATGCGAAAAAGTACAAAAAGGGGAGTTTCGAAGGAAGTGAAAAATCAAGCTACATGAGGTCTGACACGACCACTTGTGTCACCTGAAACTGGCCGTGTTAGGATGAAGCGTGGCCAAGAAAATGCAATAGAGATGAAAGTCACGGAGCTGACACGACTCGTGTTAGCAAGTGTGAGATCTGGAAATTTTCAGCATGTTTCTCATCGTGACAGGTGTGTAGTATTTTGATCATAACTAGACCTTCGTAACTCCGATTGACGCGGTTCCGGTGGCAAAATTTCGCTAACGAAAAGGGCTACAACTTTGATGAAGAACTCAAAGCCAAAATATGAAGTTATGGGCTGACACGGGCCGTGTTACTTGACACGGGTGCCCGTGTCAGGAGGCCTGGGAGAAAAAAAATAAGTTTTAAGATGACAGAAGTCTGACACGGGTGCCCGTGTTGGCTGACACGGCCCGTGTCAGCATGTGACGCTGATTTTATGATTTTTTCATATGTTTTCCATGGGTTAAGCTGTGGGGGCATTTTGGGTACTTCCAACCAACCTAAGTGAGTATGCACTATATAGAAGAGTTTTAATGATGAAAAAGGGGACTTTTTGACCGAGAGAAGATACAAGATTGAAGATTGGAGAAAACAAGGGTTTGGGAGAGAAGAAGGTTTTCATGAACGGAAGCGATTGAAGATCAACTTTCATCTCAATTCTTGTAATGTCTTTATTTTATATTTTGTTTTCTTTGAACAATATGAGTAACTAAACCCTAATGCTAGGGGGTGTCCCTGATTTGATTCTGTAATGATTTTGAATTCCTGAGTTCATCAATAGATTTGTTCTCTTATTTAATTTAATTGTACAAGGTTTTTATGCTTTCTTTGTCGGACCAACAAGATTGATTTATGGTTAACAACCAGCTGGACAGCGGTTGTTAAGGTTTTTGTACGATTAGACTATAGTAGATATCACCTAGGACTAGGGATACCCATTAGTTACCGATTAACTCTTGATAACATAAAGGCTTGATTTCATCATAATTCTCTAAGGACTTAGGATTTAGGATGAATGTTCAAAGGTTTTCCCACTAAGGACTTAGGGGAAAATAATCTAAAGGGCGGTAATTAAAGGTTATCAACTTGTTGAAGAGATCT
This sequence comes from Vicia villosa, assembly GCF_029867415.1. Taxonomy (NCBI): domain Eukaryota; kingdom Viridiplantae; phylum Streptophyta; class Magnoliopsida; order Fabales; family Fabaceae; genus Vicia; species Vicia villosa. Next base: position 220,806 of record NW_026705779.1, on the reverse strand, counting down.
AAATCCAAGGTTATTACAGGAACAATCACACACTTTACCCTAGCATAATACTCATATTTGTCAAAAAGCCAATTTACTTTTCTGCTTAATTTAATTATTTTTAGTCACAATTTGCAAACAAAACTCCAAATATAGTTTTTTGTTTAATTGAACCATTATTTAAACTCGATATTAAGGTGCAGTCCTTGAGATCGACATTCGGGGAATTTCCCTATTATTACTACATAGGCAAAATAGCACACTTGCTATTTTACCGATCAAGTTTTTGGCGCCGTTGCCGGGGACTGCTAAAATATATAGTTTTGATTTTAGTTCAATTGAAATTTTGTTGCTCGTCAACTAAAATTTTGTTTTTGTTTTTGTTTATTTGAATTTGATTTTAATATAAAAAAAAGAAAAAAAAAGGGCTAATTATTTTTGCTTCATGAATTCTTCTATACTTTGCTACTAACAAATTGTCTGAGTTTTGTAGCTATGTATTGTTTTGATACATTGCCACCTGTATCTCCTGCATGTTGGTCGCCTGATTCAGGAGTCACCTTGGAAGAGGCGACTAAAATTTTCAAAGCATATAAGAGGGAGGTAAGAATCCTTATGAATGAATGTAAGGAAGCTAACTTTTATCCAGATAGGTTTATTTTGAGAAAGTTACAGTTGGAAGAAGAGTATGTGGAACCAGAAGAAAAATACTTAACATCAGATGAAGAGGATGCAGTAAGAATAAAAGAATTTGAGGTAAAAAAGAAATATGGGGAAGAATAAATAAGGAAACTTGAAGATGATCGAGTTTTGGATAAAACCACAAATTTAACAATTTGTGAAGAGGTGGACATCCAACAAGAAAATTTTCAACAAAAGAGTATTCCCAAAAACTATTTTTACAACAAGGCAGATGAAAGACAAGAAATTGACAAAGTATTGGAAGACATTTATGCCTTGTTCAATAAAATTAAGCTGAAAAGGATTTGGCAGCAACATCATCGGTACTTTAAGTTCATGGGATTGCTACCAAACAAAAGAAAGAAAAAAGATGACGTGTTCTTTGTGTCATATATGCCACCCTAACAAGGGGAATAGACCGTCGAGCCATGCGACGTTAAATGAAGCGCTTCATGGGAGGCAACCCACGGTTTTAATAATTAATTTCTTTGTTTGTTTGTTTGTTTTATTTTCAGGAAATAAAAGAGGGCATCTCTAGTGAAATCTCGGAAGTGATCATTGGAGTGCAATACCCTCTGTGAGTCACCTCTCTCGAGCTCGTTCTGAAACATTGAGGCCAATGTTTAGTTCAAGTTTGGGGGAGGATCTTCTCTTTGCATTTTATAATTTTTATGTTATGGGTATGATGTGAAACCATGAAGTGAATTCTGCCCAAATTCTGACCGAAATTTTAATTTTTGTTGAAGAGTTTTGATCTTAAAAAGCGATCGGGAATAGTATATAGAGATGAAGGGAGGATTGTTTAAGGACAGGAAGTTTGGAATAATGTGACAAGAAGAGGTTTGGTAAACACCCTTGGTTCCCTAAAAGAAATACGAGTCTAACGTGTAGATTTGCACCATAGTACTTGTCTCCTGAGAAGTACTCCTCGAGTAGTTTATTGATACTGTCTGGCATAATTCAGATTCACTTGCATGATGACTGATTGAAAAAAAAAAGAGATATAAAGCTGGCGCCAAATGATGGAAAGGCGGTAAAAGGCAATTGGCTCGCTAAGTTGGGTAACCCTCACCCGGTCATTCAGCCCAAAGGAGATTGATCCCCAAACGTCGTCCAAAAGGACAATATATAACTGCAAAGTTTGAAAATTTCATCGGTAATTAAAAGTAGCAAATGCTACTAGTTTGGTGCCAGGAAAAGAAAATAAGAAGCCTTGATTCGTCTCATGCAGGTGATGATTATTCTTAAAAATGCAGTGCCTTAATATGATTGTCTGAATGAAAAAGGAGGAAAATCGGAAAGAGACTTAAGTGCAAAGCATAGTTGGAGAGGTATCCGAAAGGGGAGCTTGAGGTTTAATGTTGTAACAGAAACTCGTCGCGTCATGTGAATGCCGAACCAACTGTCTCTTGAGCAATACAAACGGATATCTCACGTATGAACACCGGTGTTCCTGGAAGGTCATTTTCTCTTGTAACTGTCGCTTGAGGTCAAGCAACGGTTTAAGTTTGGGGGAGTTTGATCAGTGGTCTTTACACGTTTATTTACCATTGATTTTAGTCGTCTTTGCTTTATATTGTCAAGCGTTTTACTTCATTCTTCTACATTTTATGCTTTGGTTGTGTATTTTACTATTTGCAGGCTCAAAGGAATAAATCGAGACAAATCAATGCGAAAAAGTACAAAAAGGGGAGTTTCGAAGGAAGTGGAAAATCAAGCTACATGAGGTCTGACACGACCACTTGTGTCACCTGAAACTGGCCGTGTTAGGATGAAGCGTGGCCAAGAAAATGCAACAGAGATGAAAGTCACGGAGCTGACACGACTCGTGTTAGCAAGTGTGAGATCTGGAAATTTTCAGCATGTTTCTCATCGTGACAGGTGTGTAGTATTTTGATCATAACTAGACCTTCGTAACTCCGATTGACGCGGTTCCGGTGGCAAAATTTCGCTAACGAAAAGGGCTACAACTTTGATGAAGAACTCAAAGCCAAAATATGAAGTTATGGGCTGACACGGGCCGTGTTACCTGACACGGGCACCCGTGTCAGGAGGCCTGGGAGAAAAAAAATAAGTTTTAAGATGACAGAAGTCTGACACGGGTGCCCGTGTTGGCTGACACGGCCCGTGTCAGCATGTGACGCTGATTTTATGATTTTTTTCATATTTTTTCCATGGGTTAAGCTGTGGGGGCATTTTGGGTACTTCCAACCAACCTAAGTGAGTATGCACTATATAGAAGAGTTTTAATGATGAAAAAGGGGACTTTTTGACCGAGAGAAGATACAAGATTGAAGATTGGAGAAAACAAGGGTTTGGGAGAGAAGAAGGTTTTCATGAACGGAAGCGATTGAAGATCAACTTTCATCTCAATTCTTGTAATGTCTCTATTTTATATTTTGTTTTCTTTGAACAATATGAGTAACTAAACCCTAATGCTAGGGGGTGTCCCTGATTTGATTCTGTAATGATTTTGAATTCCTGAGTTCATCAATAGATTTGTTCTCTTATTTAATTTAATTGTACAAGGTTTTTATGCTTTCTTTGTCGGACCAACAAGATTGATTTATGGTTAACAACCAGCTGGACAGCGGTTGTTAAGGTTTTTGTACGATTAGACTATAGTAGATATCACCTAGGACTAGGGATACCCATTAGTTACCGATTAACTCTTGATAACATAAAGGCTTGATTTCATCATAATTCTCTAAGGACTTAGGATTTAGGATGAATGTTCAAAGGTTTTCCCACTAAGGACTTAGGGGAAAATAATCTAAAGGGCGGTAATTAAAGGTTATCAACTTGTTGAAGAGATCTAAATCCAAGGTTATTACAGGAACAATCACACACTTTACCCTAGCATAATACTCATATTTGTCAAAAAGCCAATTTACTTTTCTGCTTAATTTAATTATTTTTAGTCACAATTTGCAAACAAAACTCCAAATATAGTTTTTTGTTTAATTGAACCATTATTTAAACTCGATATTAAGGTGCAGTCCTTGAGATCGACATTCGGGGAATTTCCCTATTATTACTACATAGGCAAAATAGCACACTTGCTATTTTACCGATCAAGTTTTTGGCGCCGTTGCCGGGGACTGCTAAAATATATAGTTTTGATTTTAGTTCAATTGAAATTTTGTTGCTCGTCAACTAAAATTTTGTTTTTGTTTTTGTTTATTTGAATTTGATTTTAATATAAAAAAAAGAAAAAAAAAGGGCTAATTATTTTTGCTTCATGAATTCTTCTATACTTTGCTACTAACAAATTGTCTGAGTTTTGTAGCTATGTATTGTTTTGATACATTGCCACCTGTATCTCCTGCATGTTGGTCGCCTGATTCAGGAGTCACCTTGGAAGAGGCGACTAAAATTTTCAAAGCATATAAGAGGGAGGTAAGAATCCTTATGAATGAATGTAAGGAAGCTAACTTTTATCCAGATAGGTTTATTTGGAGAAAGTTACAGTTGGAAGAAGAGTATGTGGAACCAGAAGAAAAATACTTAACATCAGATGAAGAGGATGCAGTAAGAATAAAAGAATTTGAGGTAAAAAAGAAATATGGGGAAGAAGAAATAAGGAAACTTGAAGATGATCGAGTTTTGGATAAAACCACAAATTTAACAATTTGTGAAGAGGTGGACATCCAACAAGAAAATTTTCAACAAAAGAGTATTCCCAAAAACTATTTTTACAACAAGGCAGATGAAAGACAAGAAATTGACAAAGTATTGGAAGACATTTATGCCTTGTTCAATAAAATTAAGCTGAAAAGGATTTGGCAGCAACATCATCGGTACTTTAAGTTCATGGGATTGCTACCAAACAAAAGAAAGAAAAAAGATGGCGTGTTCTTTGTGTCATATATGCCACCCTAACAAGGGGAATAGACCGTCGAGCCATGCGACGTTAAATGAAGCGCTTCATGGGAGGCAACCCACGGTTTTAATAATTAATTTCTTTGTTTGTTTGTTTGTTTTATTTTCAGGAAATAAAAGAGGGCATCTCTAGTGAAATCTCGGAAGTGATCATTGGAGTGCAATACCCTCTGTGGGTCACCTCTCTCGAGCTCTTTCTGAAACATTGAGGCCAATGTTTAGTTCAAGTTTGGGGGAGGATCTTCTCTTTGCATTTTATAATTTTTATGTTATGGGTATGATGTGAAACCATGAAGTGAATTCTGCCCAAATTCTGACCGAAATTTTAATTTTTGTTGAAGAGTTTTGATCTTAAAAAGCGATCGGGAATAGTATATAGAGATGAAGGGAGGATTGTTTAAGGACAGGAAGTTTGGAATAATGTGACAAGAAGAGGTTTGGTAAACACCCTTGGTTCCCTAAAAGAAATACGAGTCTAACGTGTAGATTTGCACCATAGTACTTGTCTCCTGAGAAGTACTCCTCGAGTAGTTTATTGATACTGTCTGGCATAATTCAGATTCACTTGCATGATGACTGATTGAAAAAAAAAAGAGATATAAAGCTGGCGCCAAATGATGGAAAGGCGGTAAAAGGCAATTGGCTCGCTAAGTTGGGTAACCCTCACCCGGTCATTCAGCCCAAAGGAGATTGATCCCCAAACGTCGTCCAAAAGGACAATATATAACTGCAAAGTTTGAAAATTTCATCGGTAATTAAAAGTAGCAAATGCTACTAGTTTGGTGCCAGGAAAAGAAAATAAGAAGCCTTGATTCGTCTCATGCAGGTGATGATTATTCTTAAAAATGCAGTGCCTTAATATGATTGTCTGAATGAAAAAGGAGGAAAATCGGAAAGAGACTTAAGTGCAAAGCATAGTTGGAGAGGTATCCGAAAGGGGAGCTTGAGGTTTAATGTTGTAACAGAAACTCGTCGCGTCATGTGAATGCCGAACCAACTGTCTCTTGAGCAATACAAACGGATATCTCACGTATGAACACTGGTGTTCCTGGAAGGTCATTTTCTCTTGTAATTGTCGCTTGAGGTCAAGCAACGGTTTAAGTTTGGGGGAGTTTGATCAGTGGTCTTTACACGTTTATTTACCATTGATTTTAGTCGTCTTTGCTTTATATTGTCAAGCGTTTTACTTCATTCTTCTACATTTTATGCTTTGGTTGTGTATTTTACTGTTTGCAGGCTCAAAGGAATAAATCGAGACAAATCAATGCGAAAAAGTACAAAAAGGGGAGTTTCGAAGGAAGTGAAAAATCAAGCTACATGAGGTCTGACACGACCACTTGTGTCACCTGAAACTGGCCGTGTTAGGATGAAGCGTGGCCAAGAAAATGCAACAGAGATGAAAGTCACGGAGCTGACACGACTCGTGTTAGCAAGTGTGAGATCTGGAAATTTTCAGCATGTTTCTCATCGTGACAGGTGTGTAGTATTTTGATCATAACTAGACCTTCGTAACTCCGATTGACGCGGTTCCGGTGGCAAAATTTCGCTAACGAAAAGGGCTACAACTTTGATGAAGAACTCAAAGCCAAAATATGAAGTTATGGGCTGACACGGGCCGTGTTACCTGACACGGGCACCCGTGTCAGGAGGCCTGGGAGAAAAAAAATAAGTTTTAAGATGACAGAAGTCTGACACGGGTGCCCGTGTTGGCTGACACGGCCCGTGTCAGCATGTGACGCTGATTTTATGATTTTTTTCATATTTTTTCCATGGGTTAAGCTGTGGGGGCATTTTGGGTACTTCCAACCAACCTAAGTGAGTATGCACTATATAGAAGAGTTTTAATGATGAAAAAGGGGACTTTTTGACCGAGAGAAGATACAAGATTGAAGATTGGAGAAAACAAGGGTTTGGGAGAGAAGAAGGTTTTCATGAACGGAAGCGATTGAAGATCAACTTTCATCTCAATTCTTGTAATGTCTCTATTTTATATTTTGTTTTCTTTGAACAATATGAGTAACTAAACCCTAATGCTAGGGGGTGTCCCTGATTTGATTCTGTAATGATTTTGAATTCCTGAGTTCATCAATAGATTTGTTCTCTTATTTAATTTAATTGTACAAGGTTTTTATGCTTTCTTTGTCGGACCAACAAGATTGATTTATGGTTAACAACCAGCTGGACAGCGGTTGTTAAGGTTTTTGTACGATTAGACTATAGTAGATATCACCTAGGACTAGGGATACCCTATAGTTACCGATTAACTCTTGATAACATAAAGGCTTGATTTCATCATAATTCTCTAAGGACTTAGGATTTAGGATGAATGTTCAAAGGTTTTCCCACTAAGGACTTAGGGGAAAATAATCTAAAGGGCGGTAATTAAAGGTTATGAACTTGTTGAAGAGATCTAAATCCAAGGTTATTACAGGAACAATCACACACTTTACCCTAGCATAATACTCATATTTGTCAAAAAGCCAATTTACTTTTCTGCTTAATTTAATTATTTTTAGTCACAATTTGCAAACAAAACTCCAAATATAGTTTTTTGTTTAATTGAACCATTATTTAAACTCGATATTAACGTGCAGTCCTTGAGATCGACATTCAGGGAATTTCCCTATTATTACTACAGAGGCAAAATAGTACACTTGCTATTTTACCGATCACCTCGTTTTGGACATTTCCTAATATTCAACCCACTCCGAGTGGAGTTATCAATGAGACTCGTAGGCGATTCAAGTCCCCTCTGGTCTCAAGGATAACTCCCACACTTAGGTTTTAACACAACATAATATACCCAGCAGTGCATATAATATAACAGTTATGCAATTAAATACAAATATATTAACATAAACAAATAAAAACTTTTAAGCAAAAAATAAATAAATAACAAAAAACAAACACAAACCCTAAAAAATGGCAAATTAGACAAACCCTAAAAATGACAAATTAGCCAAACCCTAAAAATGGCAAATTAGCCAAACCCTAAAAGTTTGCCAAACCTAAACCCTGCCAAAACCTATAGGAGCATAGTATTCACCATTAAGTTTTCTCCCCAGCAGAGTCGCCAGCTGTAGCAACCTGCCCTAAAAATATAGCTTTTAGAGTCGCCATCTATTCTACTAGGGCGAATAGGAAACCCTACGCAGTTAAGAGATCCGGGTAAGATTATTATAATCAGGTCGAGCGAAGGTGTTAGGCACCCTCAACCCTTTCCTAAAGTTTGATCTAAGATGAAGGTTTATGGCAAAATTATAGAGGTTAATAGCTAAGGAAATGTGAAGGGCGAAAAGTGAGATTTGAAAGAATTGAGGTTTTAGGGAAGGGGACTCGCCTTGGTTTTCCAAGTGCCTACGTATCTCCTTAGGGAGAATCAGAGTCAACATAGTTCGGGACAGGGTTGTACGCCTTTGAATTTGATGTGATATGGTTTGAAGACTTTTTGAATGGCCTATCGTAGTTTTGAATTTGTGTTTTGCGAGGCATTTTGAATTGTCTGATCGAAGGGATGAAAATTCGTAGTTTTGAATGAGTATTTTAGGATTTGGGCGTACAACCCTGATTTTAATATGCACTATTAACCGCGATGATCAATAGATTTGATCACCATAGTTAAAAGATTAGTAGTGTATTTTTTTTTAAACAGCAGTAGTGTATTATTACCAATTTTAATTGATGGATTCAATTATCACTAATAATAAATGAGAGTATTTTTTAGAAATTTTATTATTTAATTTGTACCATTATCCCTCGTAATCGATTGGTTCGATTATAAATAATAATGAATTTTAATGAAAAAAAATAGGCCAATCATCGCAACCAATAATAATGGTCGAAACCCTTTAGCCAAATAAAACTTATTATTTTAATTAAATAAATATTTAAGAAACCGATTATTACCCATTGTCATACCCCAAATTTGTCCTACCCTTTAACTTCTAACTGGCTTAGGCTTTGCACTCATGTACATACATCACTTAGGTCATAATCCATATCCATGCATTCATATCACAGGTGTTATTCAAGGGCTAGCAAGAAAAAGCTCTATTGCAAAGAAGTTTGATCAGAGAATAAGAAAACTGAGGTATAATCATGTGGCTCCATGTTCATTGAAGTCCTCCTGGATTGGGGTGCCCCTCTGCTTCAAATCAGGGCATGGATTGAAGAGCGTAAGCTTGCAAATTATCTGGTTCCTTAAAACAGGGTTTCTTTGACCAAAGTCAACCAGTTGACTTTCTGGTCAACAGTTAATCAGGAATGGTTTCTGTGTGTGGAAAGCTTCTCATACTGACTATGTGGATGTGTTTGTTTGACTGGATTTGACTGGAAGAGATTTAATCGGGAACTTCATCAATAGCCGGAAAAATCAGAACAGTTGACTTTTGGGTCAAAATCAGAAGAATTATTCAAATATCGACTTTTGGTGGAAAACCGGTCAAATAAAGTCAAGGGAATGAGAAAAAACCAAGAAATAATCAAAACTGCCAAATTTGGAAAGTTAGTTGAAATGGGAACTTGCCAAAAGAGGAAAGTTCTACACTTAAAGAATTTTTGAGTGAAGTTCCAATTGGCTGGGCAGCTGACTTCAGGTTCGATTATCATGTTGAAAACGACAGAATTTTAAGACAAGCTCAACACCAAAAGCGTTCAAATCATAGCCCTCTACAATCCTCTAGTTGGGAGTTTTTCCATTTGAAGCTTGATTCAAGAGTTATGTTGGTTTGAAGTTAGAAGAAATGCATTTGTTCAAGTCATTCAGCTAGGCAGATTTTTGGTCATGACCTGGCATTTTAACAAACGCGTGGCATGCCAAATCTCTTGCTAATTTTAGAGCTCTACAAAAATGCTATGGGTTCAAACTTGATATGCTTCCATTCTTTGCCATGCCATCTATACAACAAGCCAAGAATTGAGCCATTGTGATAAATATTGAAACAATTACAAGCTTCCAAAGTCGTTGTTTCGTAAAGCCAAAGTCTTGCACCCGGCTGGGCACAATTTCAGGTCACGCACGAGACATTTCCACAAACACGTGGTGGGTCAACTTTGAGTCCAATTATTATTCTCCACAAATCTTCAATGGGATCAAGATAAGTACCAAACAACTCCTTGCCATGTTCTCTCTCCATTAAGCTATGATGCGTGATGATAGAATACATATCGAGCAAATTATGAAGCTTCAAAGTGGCGCCCTAGCCAAGTCCCGTTTCAATCCAAGCGTGAGGCCAAAGCCAGCCAGGCGTGCGAAGGCCAAGTGCAGTGACAATGCATCATCTTTCCAGGTCATTTTCTCATACTTCCAAGCAATAATTCAAAACGCCACCAACATGAAACTTGCTCTATCATACATTCTCTCTACAATGAGCCAAGAATGAGTCTATTTGGTTAAGTATGGAGATAGATATAAGGGCTAGAAGTCAAGTGCTTGGAAGCAAACTCAAGCTTCTATTATTTTCCATCAGCAAGCATAGCACATCCCCACCAATTACTATAACAGTCCATGCACTAAAGCTAGAGAAAAAGGGCACGTGGGAGCTTACCATAATTGAACAACCCTTGTTTATTAAGTTTGTGAGAGGAATGCTACTCCATATGCAAGACCACCATAATACTCATGCATCCCCACCATATAAATCAAAACCCTTCGTGAATTATACTACACACTCCCATTCCTTCTACTTTTTCTCACAGCCATATCCCTCTTCTCTCTCTCGTTTCTTTCTCACCCTTCATACACTCTTCAAGAGTTTGTTACAAATCGTAACAAACTCTCCCACCTTCAACAAGCACCCTAACCATAAGCTTTCAACCACCACCTACATCTACTACAACCACCGAGAACCGCCACCAATCTTCATCCTCCATCGCTGCCTTCAACCACCATAAACCTTCAACCGTCGCGAGCCTCCAACAACATCCTTCTCTCCATCGTCGCTACAATATCAGCATCATCATCGTCATGGCTTCGTCATCAATTTCTTGAAGCATATCCTCACGCCACCGAAACTGCAGACATCTTGAGTTTATTTCTCAAGATTTGGAGTCGGGGATCTAAGCTTTGCCACCGGTATCTTCTGGATCCGCACAACAAGAGGAAGTGTAGAGTTCTTCCTTTACCGTGGAATCAAGAACATTTCAGGTGAATGCTCTAAATCTGACTCAGCCTTATAGAAACGTGTGGTAGGTCATGTAACTGTGTCTGGTGCATGCTCAAGTTCTTGTGACGTTGATTATTGTATTTGAAATGCCTGCTGATTGCCTGTATTAGATTGTCTTTCGCTGGTGTGTTCATGCTCAATGAGCAAGATGAGGCATATTGCTGTGTTCAGGTGTCGATTGGAGGTTGTTCTTGGAAGTTAGGGTTTTATGTACATGCTTAGTGTGAGTTGTAGAGGGTTTATTAATAGAAAATGGAGGTGGATCCGTGATCTACATGAAATTCTGAATCGCAAGGAGGCATTATTTTGTTTTTCTGGAAAAAATCCATGGAACTCCGCCGCAGGTGAGGTCGGAGAAGGCGACCGGAGGGTATCTCCGGCGCCGCATGCATGTTATCTTCTTTCCTTTCGTCGCTGATGTGGCGCGACACCACTGGCTGCGCTCCCCTTCCTTTTTACTCTTTTGTCCTTACTAATATGATTGATACGTGAGGTGTCTTAGTCTGATTGGTCCACACCGTTTTTGTCTTATCCTCATTAAAAGGAGAGTTGACCAATTGATATGCTTTGGGGCATTTTTTTTGTCACGTTATATTACACATGCTGGGTGGACAAAATAAAATGGAATGAAGGATCTACATGCAAAATGGATAAATAGAATAAAAAGAATGATAGTGGACTGAGATTGGTAACTGGGCCTGGCGCTCTGATTTCTGCACCCCTGCAATAAGCCCAAACGCCAATAAGAGAGAATTCAATTCATTGTTTCTACTCTCTTACCCCCTGGCAGGCAGACTTTTAGAAATTGTTTCAATTTTGCTTTCTCTTCAACTTTTGTTCCATAAATCATTTTTCCACGCAATAAAAAATCAATAAAAATAGATTTTAAGTAGGATTTTGTGTGTATATAATTGTGGTATTTTTTGTAGATTTTTAGAAATTAGTTTGTTATTTTTAATAAATCATTTACTTCGGTATGTTCATGTTTCTTTCGGTTTTGATAGATTTCGCAAAGTGATTTCGTTTAATACTTTAGGATCAGAATATAATTGCCAATTTTTGTATGATTGCTGTAGACTAATCCATGATGTTGTGTACAAGAAATGAATTCCTAATTCTTTGTTTTGATTGGTATTTGGTTAGTGTTGTTTGACTCGATTAACATGCGTTTTTAATAGATGTTTGTGACGTTTGTGCTCTTAAATTGAAATGCGTTCATGCAATAATGTCGGTTCCTTTTTGTCCATACAATTAGGGATGTCTAGAGGTCCTAAGACCTGGAATTGAAAATTTTAGATCATGTTTTCCTATTTTGCTCGATTTTTCTTTATCACATGTAAATAACTTGTTTTTGATTGACGATCGTCCCGTAACTTGTACAAATGACCCGTAATTTTGTGTAAAACTTCTTGGCATGATTTTGTGAGTGTTTAGGCATCTAGTAGAGGCTATTTGCTACTGACTTGCACCATTTGATTACATGTTTCTAACTTCATTCACAATTTGAAACCGTTTAGCTAGTATTGACCTAATGTTGTCTAGTTTTGGTTAGAGTTTTGTATTGTTTCATGCTAATTGACTAATATAGATTAACATAGGGTATTGGAACTAAATGAATGAGTTTGCTACTGACTTCAAGCTTAGACCATGTGTTCACTTGCTTTTTGCTTCGATTAAATGATGCTTGTTCGCTAATTGGTAAGTAACGATTCATGCGACACTTTGGTAACTTCTTGTGGATACTCTTGTGTGATACCGTGATGCTTTGTATTTGATTTGGGACGTTCAATCCCTTGTTTTGCTACTGACTTGGGGCTTTCCTCTCTTGTTTCCATGCTTAGCCTCTCATTCCTTGCTTTAATGTTGCTTATTCCTCACCATTGTTTGCCATGTTCCCTTGGACTCTTCCTTCTTTGTTAAGAGGAATTGAGATAGGATAGGTATCCTTGACCTTAGGGCCATTTGTAGATTAGAATAACATAGATTAGAATGTTAGATCTAGTTCCCTACTGCATTCTTTCTCTTTCCAACTCTTTAAAACATTAATAAAAGGAAGATGCGAATCACATTAAGAAAGTGATGGAGAAATGAGTGGGATTCATTCCCTAATCTATTTCTCAATCGCTTAGTGGCATAGAAACGAGTGGGATCCATTCCCTAATCTGTTTCTCGGTCGCTACTTAATGGGAGAGAAACGAGTGGGATTCATTCCCTAATCTATTTCTCAAACATTAATTAATGGGAGAGAAATGAGTGAGATTCATTCTCTAATCTGTTTCTCAAACATTACATAATGGGATGGAAGTGAGTGGGATTCATTCCCTGATCTGCTTCTCGATCATTACACATTCTATGTGATTCGAATCGTGAAGTAAACTCCCTAAAAAATACACAACCAAAAACACTTCAAAACATCTAACAATGGTTCAGACTAAAACAAAGTAGAGAAAGTGGTGAGTGGCCCGGTATTGGGTACTGTTCATCACTCATCTACCCTAAAAGACACAAACCAATCTCTTTCTTCTTCGTAAGGGCATCGTTATCTCCGTTCCATTGCATCCTAGGCTGTCCCCTTGTGCAAGAACGCGAGCGTTAACGCCGCCCAAATAAAAAACACAAAAACAAACAGAAAATCTTTAGCCGAGCTACGGTTTCTCTGATTCCTGAAAAGGATACGTAGGCAGCGGGGTAGGGCCCGTGCGAGTACATTTCTTTATTTTCCCTACATTCTGCATTCATTTCGCATTTAGACGTAGACATAGTATACACCCTTTAGATAGAATTAAACATAGGTGGATACCATCGAGTACGATGGGCGTGAGGGGTGCTAATACCTTCCCCTTGCGTAACTGACTCCCGTACCTTGATTCTCTGGTCGCAAGACCCTGTTCCTTCCTTTGTAGGTTATCTGATATTCCTTTCCCTTACGGGATAAATATATTGGTGGCGACTCTGTTCATTTTTCGCGAGCGTGCGACAGCTGGCGACTCTGCTGGGGATGTTGCTAGACCTGTTGCTGGTCCATCCTTAGTGAGTCGATCCTAGCCTGCGTTTGTTTGTTTATTTACTGGGTGTTTATTTGTTTTTATGTCTATACCTTGTATATATGTTTGCATGTTTATTTTTCTGCTTGCATATCATGTTTATTTCTGTTTGCACATCATGCATATGGATTATATTCTGTGTTCCTTGGGGTCTTCTGTTCTGTTTTGCAGGTTGGGTGGGATGTTTTATGAGGTAAAAGGCCCAATACCCAGGCCAGAGTGACACATAGGATACCTAGGATAGAGTGGATAGTCATGACGCCAACAGAATGTCAGGTTCTGTTGATTGCGATCATGAGACCCACGACCAGTCGAGGTTCAAATGAGATACCGTTGTTGGCATGTATTTGCGACAATGATGGTGTTTCGGGAGAACTGATAACGCTGGAAACCATTGACCTACCCTGACCTAGACTACACCTGTGAGTGGGGTGGGATATACATGACAGGTACCGTTGGTGACCGTTCTGTTGGTGACTTGTGTTCTTATGGTTTTCACTGTGCCTATGCCGAACCTTTGATCCTGCAACGTCCGATCTCATCCAGAGGCCACACACACTTCTCCTATGTGGGGAAACTTCCATTGCATCATTTACATCATGGCATATTTACCTTTCAAAAAAAAAGAAAAAAAGAAAAAAGAAAAAAGAAAAGAAAAGAAAAGAAAATATATATAAAAAAAAGAGAAGAAAGAAAAGAAGTATTATTGTTTCTCATATGCATGCCATTTTTTTCAGGGTATCCAAGGTTATTATCTTCTTCACTTGAAATGGCTAACAATGTGACAGTTACCAAAGAAGTTACTAGGCGCACCTTCACCTGCAGTTTCTTCCGTGAGGATATAACGCCTCTGATTCGTCTGAGTACTTCAGTTACTGGGCAAAACTTGGATGAGTTCAGGAAGACATATGGTCATATCCTACACATGTTAACTTCTCGGGTTGATGAATGGGCTCTCTACACACTTCTTCAGTTCTACGATCCTGAGTTACGATGTTTCACCTTTCCTGATTACCAACTGGCACCAACCCTTGAAGAATATGCTGATATCCTCAAGATTAAGGTTCAACACAGGATTCCTTTTGTATGTGTACCTGAGAAACCGAAAATGGACCGAATTGCTGGTGCTCTTTATTTGAGCATGAAAGATGTTACAGATAACTGGAAGCCTAATGGTGGAACCCACGGATTCTATGTTAAGTTTTTGATGAGGAAAGCTGATGCCCTTGTTATTGAGAAGAAATGGAAAGAATTCAATGCTCTCTTAGCTGTTATGATCTATGGTTTGGTATTGTTCCCGAATATCCCGAATTTCGTCGACCTTACTGCCATTTGCCTCTTTATGGATCAAAACCCTGTGCCTACTCTCTTGGCAGATACTTATTATGCTGTTCATTCCAGGTATGGGACGAAGGGAGCCGTTGGAGGCTGTTTGCCGTTGTTATACGAGTGGTTCACTTCACACTTGCCTAAAAGTGGACCGTTTGTCACAACAAAAGACTCACAGAAATGGCCTCAAAGGATCATGGGGCTTACGGCAAACGACATCGTTTGGTATCACCTTGGGAAAGGGATAGAGGAAGTTATTACTAGATGTGGTAGTTTTAACAACGTCCCCCTCATAGGAACGAAGGGAGTTATCAATTACAATCCAAGGCTAGCGCTGCGTCAGTTGGGTTTTGCACTGAAGGACAAGCCATTAGACAAGGAAATATTTGAATCTGTTTGCTTTAAGAAAGGGGCCGATCCAGAGGGTCTAGAAAAAGTGAGGAGCGCCTGGAATAGTATTCATACAGATGACCGAACTTCCTTGGGAGGGAAGAATGCCATTGCTAAACAAGCCTACACTGATTGGGTAAAAGATAGAGTCAAGAAGCGCCTATTGCCTTTCCCGAAGGTTAAACCATTGTATGAACAACCACCTGAAGTTTTAACTGCCACCGTGCCAGCTGAGGACTATACCCAGGTACATGTGGAAAACATCCGGTTGCGTGAGAAAAGGGAAGATGCTAAGATAGAGTACTTCTTGGTGAACCAGAAAAGGGCTGAATTAGCGCATGAGGTTAAAATGTTGAAAGGAGAATCTTCCAGAGTTCAAAAGAGGACTAGAACCGAAAAGGGTGAAAAGGCTACCTCTATCATTGTCGAGGATAACGAGAAGATCATAAAAAAGGCCATAAAAGAGGCAGAAGAGAAGCTCAAGCAAAAGTACAGAGAAGACTTGAAGGCCTGCAAGCTCCAGTTAGAAAAAGAGACTAAATATCAGCTGAGGACTATGAAAAAGAAACTGGAAGATGAGATTACTCAGAGGATAGCAGTCGAGACACAGCTGAAAGGAAGTCACCTCCGCTCCGCTCGACTGACAGAAGAGAATGTCAAGCTCAGAGGTCAAATGGCAAGTATGGAGAATGCACCTGAGAAAGATTATCTCCCAGAATGTAAAGGATGTGACGAACTTAGGGAATGCTGCAAGAAGTTGGATGGGCATTTGTTTCGCAAAGATGAGGTGATTCAAAGCCTTCTTAAAGGAAGAGACCGAGAAGCTACCAAGAAACTGTTTGATGAAACTAAGAAGTGGAGTGACGAGCACTTCAGACAAGGAGGACCTCTGTTTTATATTCAGATGGATTGATGTTCAAGTCTGTATGTCTCGATCACCACCAGACTTGTTGGATGGGGTCTTTTATTTCCTTTGTTGAACTATCTTGTTGATGTATGGCTTGCCCAAGTTTAAATCTCTGTTATGAATGAAAAAGAACTAGTTTCTCTTGATACTTATCTTTTGTCACGTTGTTAGCTATTCTGGATCAATATTAAATCTTGGATACTCTGAAAATGGCACATCACGTCATACGCACACATGCACTCATACATTCACATTATCACATTGCATTTTTCAGGTTATTGTACAAGAAACTAATTGGGGTCCTTTTCAGCAACAGATTTCTTTCCCGACGACGAAGCTGACTTTCTTACATCCTTACCGCACCAGGAGTAACGAGAGAATCATGGAGCAATTTGAACAGAATCAAGCTGCCCTCCGTAGGGATATGGATGTTATGGGGGAAAGAATGGCCCAACTTATGGAGACTCTCCATGCCGTCGTTCAAGGACAAGATGAACTTAGAAAGAGCGTCGCTAGTTTGGTCAAAGATACTCCTGCCAATTCTGCTGACGGAGGGGTGAAAACTAAAGAGACTCCTATTAATGAGATGCTGAAAGTAGTGGACGACCACCATGAGGTTATTGATCTTGAACATGATCTTACTGCTGAGTTGACCGAGACTGCTAAGATGTACCAAGCTCTCGAAGAACGCCTTAAGGCTGTTGAGGTTGCTAAAACTTCGAGTTTCGACACTGCTGCTATGTGCTTGGTACCTGGGATTGTTATTCCCCCGAAGTTCAAAGTGCCAGATTTTGATAAATACAAGGGAGTCACCTGTCCAGAGACTCACATTCGTTCCTACTGCCGTAAGATGGCTGCTCATGCTGAGAACGAGCCTCTGCTGATGCATTTCTTTCAGGATAGTCTCACTGGAGCCCCGTTGGAATGGTATATGAAACTTGAGAGGTCTAATGTCAGTACTTGGGGACAACTTGTCGACGCCTTCTTGAAACAATACCACTACAATACTGCTATGGCTCCCAGCCGTGCCCAGCTACAAAATATGTCACAGAAATCTGAGGAGTCTTTTAAAGAATACGCCCAGAGGTGGCGTGAACTTGCGTCCCGTGTCCAACCTCCTCTTTTGGACCGCGAGTTGATTGATCTGTTTATGGGGACTCTGAAAGGGCCGTATCTTCAGCACATGGTTAGTAATACTTCTCCTTCCTTTTCGGATGTGGTCATCATTGGTGAGAGGGTTGAGAACTGTGTCAAAGCTGGTACCATTCAAGGTGTTACTAATCCTAGCAACTCAAGTGGTAATGGTAAGAAGCCGTATTCTGGGTTTGTGAAGAAGAAGGAAGGTGAGACTAGCACTGCCTCTGTTGACCAAGGTCGAGCTCCTGCATATTCTGCTGTTCCACCTCCTTATTATCCGATGCCTTATGCTGTTCCAGGTCCGTATGTCCCTCAAGCATATGCTGCCGCTCTTCCACAACCATGGATGGCACCCCAACAGCCTTTCGTACCACAACAACAAGCTGCTGTTTCTCAGAATCGCCAACAGAATCCTAGGCCTCAAGGTCAAAGAGGTCCACAGAGGCAAAGATATATACCCTGACAGGCGTATAGATCCGGTTCCAATGCCGTATGCTCAGCTTCTTCCCCAATTACTTGCTGGTCAATTAGTGCAACTCCGCGAAATGGGTCCTCCACCCGACCCTCTTCCTCCTGGGTATGATGCGAATGCTCATTGTGAATTTCATTCTGGGGCTCCCGGCCACACAATTGAGAAATGCAGGGCATTCAAGTGGAAAGTCCAGGATCTTCTTGATGGCAAGCTCATCTCGTTCACTCCTACTGGTCCTAATGTGCAGAATAATCCCATGCCTCCTCATGCCGGTGCGACCCATGCTATTGAGTTATGTGATGATCAGATCCTAGTGAGTGATGTTAATGAGGTAAGGATCCCGCTAGCAGTTGTCAGAGAATATCTTATGCAACAAAAGGTTCTGTGTGAACTACATGATTACTGCTTGCAATGTTCTTCTAACCCTGAGGAATGCACTAGGTTGAAAGAAGAAATTCAGAAACTAATGGATGAAGGTGTTCTTAGAGTGGAAAGGGTCGTTCCTGTCAAAGATGTGGCTACTCTAGAGATACCTTACCATCCTGCTGAGGTGTCAAAGAATCAGAGTACTCCCTTGGTCATTCGTGCTCCGAGTACTCCTTTGGTCGTTCAAGCTCCGAGGACTCCATTGGTTATTCAGGTTCCAAATATTCCTTCGATTCCTTCAACCTCGTCTGTTATTCCCTCTCCTGTGAATGATTCTAAGGCTGTTCCTTGGAGTTATAATGCCGTGTATATTCGAGGGAAGAAATATGATTGTCCTCCAGTGGGTAATTCGAGCATCACTAACATTACTGGCACTAGTGGCATTACCCGTAGTGGTCGGATCTTTGCTGCCCCTCCTCCGCTTCCTAAAGAGACCAATAAAGAGGCTAGTACACAAGCAAAAGGAAAGCAAGCTGCTGTTGATCCCCCTGTGACACGTAATGCACAAGATGCCGAGCAACTCTTGAAAATCATTAAGAAAAGTGATTACAAAGTGATTGACCAACTCGATCAGACCCAAGCCGAGATCTCCATCTTGTCTCTCTTAGTACATTCTGAAGCTCATCGTGATGCTCTGATGAAAGTTCTGGCTTCCGCTCACGTAACTCAAGATATTACCGTGCCTCAGTTTGAAGGGGTTGTGACCAACATTGCTGCTGGTAATTGTTTGGGTTTTTCTGATGATGAGCTTCCACCTGAGGGTAGAGCACACAACAAAGCGTTGCACATCTCCGTCAAGTGTCTGGATGCTGTGTTGTCTCGAGTTCTGATTGATACCGGTTCTTCTCTTAATGTGATGCCCAAGACTACTTTGTTTAAGCTGAGTATGGATGGGATTATGATGAGACCATGCACTATGAGTGTCAGAGCGTTTGATGGCTCCAGAAGGTCCGTAGAGGGGGAAATTGATCTGCCTGTTTTGATTGGCCCTCACATGTTCTATATTGCTTTCTATGTCATGGATATAAGTCCTTCATACACTTGCCTCTTGGGTCGTCCTTGGATCCATGCTGCTGGAGCTGTGACATCTACCCTCCATCAGTGTTTGAAATTTGTTGTGAATGACAAGATTGTTTTGATCACTGGTGAAGAGGATTTGATTGTCAATAATCTGGCGTCGTACCGTTATGTTGAAGTGGAGGGAGAGATACAAGAGACACCTTTTCAGGCCTTGGAGATTGTGTCGGTTGATAAACTCCCCGTGGTTGAAAATAAGAAGGAACTCGGAGCACCCCTCTCGTCTCTGAATGATGCTAAGGCCTTCTTAGAAGCTGGTACTCCCCATAGTGCCTGGGGCAAGCTGATTGATGTTCATGAGAAGCGAGACAAGTATGGCCTTGGGTATCGACCACCTTCCTCTACTCAGCTCAGCATAATTCCTGGAAAGAAGGTGATTCCCCCCATTTCTCAAGTGTTCGTCAGTGCAAGCACCAGTTCTGGAAGTCAGGTTCTCGCCGTGGATGATGATGATGAAGAAGATCTCTCCAAATTCATTTGCCGTGCTGCGCCTGGACAGGAACTCAACAATTGGACTATCTTGGACGTCCCCAGAGTCACTTTTATGGAGATGTAATTTTCTTGTTTCGATAAGTCATATGCTTCGCCCTAAGCATTTTGACCGTTTGTATAAAGAAGGGCCCCCATGTTGTTTCAATTTGTTTAATATTGAATGAAAATCATATCTTCGCATGCAATTGCTGTTCCATTTCTTTCATTTTTGTTTTACTTTAAAAAAAAAACTTTTTCAAAAATGGCAAAGCTTTTTCTTTCTCTTTTATGTGTTGCATTCTAAGGCATAAATCATCCATCGTGCAGATCTGGCTCGAATTCCATCAAAAATGATAATGTTACAGTTCCACGTCTTAATATCCTTGAGAATCCAATTGACCAAGCTGATGAGGATAGTGGGGAAGATTGTGAAGTCCCCGAGGAATTGGCAAGACTTTTGAGACAAGAAGAGAAATCTATTCAGCCACATCAGGAAGCCATAGAAATCATCAACCTCGGTACAGAAGAAGCAAAGAGAGAAGTCAAGATAGGTGCCGCTTTGGAAAGTGATGTAAAAAGAAGGTTGATTGAGTTGCTTCGAGAGTATGTTGATATCTTCGCCTGGTCGTATGAAGACATGCCTGGTTTAGACACGGATATAGTTATGCACAGGCTACCTCTCAAACCAGAATGTCCGCCGGTAAAACAAAAACCACGAAGAACTCGACCTGATATGGCTTTGAAAATCAAGGAAGAAGTTGAAAAACAGTTGAAGGCTGGTTTCTTATCGGTGTGTGAATATCCTCCTTGGATTGCAAACATAGTGCCCGTTCCTAAGAAGGACGGGAAGGTACGCATGTGTGTCGACTACCGAGATTTGAATAGGGCAAGTCCGAAGGATGATTTCCCTCTGCCTCATATTGATGTGCTAGTCGACAATACTGCTCAGTATTCGGTATTCTCCTTCATGGATGGTTTTTCTGGCTATAATCAAATAAAAATGGCTCCCGAAGATATGACCAAGACTACTTTTACCACTCCGTGGGGTACGTATTGTTATAAGGTGATGCCGTTTGGTCTTAAGAATGCTGGTGCAACATATCAACGAGCTATGGTGACCCTTTTCCATGATATGATCCATAAGGAGATTGAGGTGTACGTCGATGATATGATCGCAAAATCCCAAACTGAGGAGGAACATTTGATGTATCTTGAGAAACTGTTTGCTCGTTTGCGTAAATTCAAGTTGAGGCTTAATCCAAACAAGTGCACTTTCGGAGTGCGATCTGGAAAATTACTTGGATTCATTGTGAGCCAACGAGGGATTGAGGTCGACCCTGACAAAGTAAGAGCAATACAGAATATGCCAGCACCAAAGAATGAAAAAGAGGTCCGAGGGTTCCTTGGGAGATTGAACTACATAGCCAGGTTCATTTCTCATCTCACTAACACCTGTGAACCCATCTTCAAACTGCTGCGCAAGAATCAAGATATCCGTTGGGATGATCATTGTCAAGAAGCTTTTGAGAAGATTAAACAGTATCTCCAAGAGCCGCCAATTCTCATGCCTCCGGTTCCTGGGAGGCCGCTTCTTATGTACTTAACTGTGCTGGAAGGATCTATGGGGTGTGTGTTGGGCCAACGTGACGAGTCTGGTCGAAAAGAGTGCGCCATTTATTACCTGAGCAAAAAGTTTACCGATTGTGAATCCCGTTACTCACTACTCGAGAAAACTTGCTGTGCTTTGGTATGGGCTGCTCGCCGACTGAGGCAGTATATGTTGACTCACACTACTCTATTGATCTCCAAAATGGACCCGATAAAGTACATCTTTGAAAAACCGGCTCTTACAGGAAGACTAGCTCGATGGCAAATGCTTTTATCAGAATACGACATCCAGTATGTCACACAGAAGGCCATCAAAGGAAGTGTCCTTGCAGATCATCTTGCTCATCAGCCATTAGAAGAGTATCAGTCAATGAAGTTTGACTTCCCTGATGAAGATATCATGAAACTAGATGATAATGAAGGACCCGAACCAGGGGAGCGATGGACTCTCACGTTCGATGGTGCATCAAATGCTATGGGCCATGGTATTGGGGCAGTTTTGACTTCTCCTCGTCAAACTCACATCCCTTTCACAGCTAGAATATGCTTTGATTGCACGAACAATGTCGCAGAATACGAAGCTTGCATAATGGGTCTCGAAGCAGCCATTGATATGAGGATTAAGATCCTTGAAGTGTATGGAGACTCTGCCTTGGTTATACACCAAGTGAGAGGTGATTGGGAGACACGACACCCCAATTTAGTTCCTTATAAGGACTATATCTTGGAGTTGCTTCCCGCTTTCAAGGAAATCACTTTCAATCACATCCCCCGAGAGGAAAATCAATTGGCAGATGCTTTGGCTACTTTGGCAGCTATGTTCAGAGTTAGCTCCCCTAAAGAAGTGCCAGACATAAGGATCCTCCGTTACAAAGAGCCTGCCCATGTGTTCCCTGCTCATTGTCTCACTACTGAAGATGTGTATGATGAAAAGCCATGGTATTACGACATCAAGAGGTATGTTGAGAAGCAAGAGTATCCCGAAGATGCTACGATTGGTGATAAGCGAACGCTTCGAAGGTTAGCATCCAAATTCTTCTTGTCAGGAGACGTCCTGTACAAAAGAAACTATGATTCAGTTTTGCTCAGATGCGTGGATAGACACGAAGCAGAATTGATCATGCGGGAAATTCACGAAGGATCTTTTGGAACTCATTCCAATGGACATTCTATGGCCAAAAAGATCTTGCGAGCAGGATATTATTGGATGACGATTGAAAGCGATTGTTATGTGTATGTGAAGAAATGTCACAAATGTCAAGTGTATGCCGACAGAATCCATGTTCCGCCAACCCCTTTGAATGTTCTGACATCACCTTGGCCCTTTGCTATGTGGGGCATAGACATGATCGGACGGATAGAGCCACAAGCTTCAAACGGACACAGATTTATACTTGTTGCTATCGACTACTTCACCAAATGGGTTGAAGCTGCTTCTTACAAGAACGTAACCAAGCAAGTCGTTACCCGCTTTATCAAGAAAGAGATCATATGCCGATATGGGGTTCCAAACAAGATCATCACTGACAATGGGTCTAATCTTAATAACAAGATGATGGCAGAGTTGTGTGAAGAGTTCAAGATTGAACACCACAATTCATCACCCTATCGGCCAAAGATGAACGGCGCAGTCGAAGCTGCTAACAAGAATATAAAGAAGATCGTCCAGAAGATGGTTAGAACATATAAAGATTGGCATGAGATGTTGCCATTTGCTTTGCATGGCTATAGAACTTCTGTTCGTACTTCGACTGGGGCAACTCCCTTCTCTCTTGTCTACGGCATGGAGGCCGTACTACCTGTCGAAGTGGAAATTCCTTCGTTGAGAGTCTTGATAGACGCCAAACTCGATGAAACAGAATGGATTCAAACGAGGCTTGATCATCTCAATCTAATTGAGGAAAAACGCTTATCTGCTATCTGCCATGGCCAGTTGTACCAAAAGAGGATCAAGAAAGCGTATGACAAGAAGATTCGGCCTCGAGAATTCCACACAGGTGACCTAGTCGTAAGGAAGATCTTGCCAATTCACACTGATCCAAGGGGAAAATGGACTCCCAACTATGAGGGACCATATATTGTGAAGAAAGCATTTTCAGGTGGTGCTTTAATCCTGACAAAGATGGATGGGGAAGACGTTCCGCTTCCAGTCAATTCAGACTCAGTCAAAAAATACTACGCATAAAAGACCCGCTAGGTCGACGTACCTAGGCAAAAATAAGGGCATCCTGGCAAACCAAAAGGGTTTGGGCAAAAATTAGGGATAAAACAAAAAAAGAATAACCCGCTAAGATGAAAACCCGAAAGGGCGTCTTAGGCAAAAAGGGGCATCCCGCTGGATTGAAAACCCGAAAGGGCGATCCAGGCAAAAGTTAGGGATCAAAAGCGAGAGGCTGCAGTCTGAATATCCTTCACAAAGACCACTATACGCCCTTGGTCGAACGGCCAGATCAACCCGACCATTACCCTTCTGAAGCAAAGCATTGAGAGGATCGAGGATATGGGAACAGTAGCAATATCAGTTTTAGTGGAAATCCGAGCATTTCTCTTTGCCATTTCGCTCTTTGCGTTTGTACTTTCTTTCTTCGCAACTACCTCATTTAGGAGTTGCTTCCTTGTACAGAAGCCTGTTCACAGGCATCCCATCAATGAAATAATCTTTTGATGCAAAAGCTTTCTTTCTTTCTTTTCATTTTACGCATGCGAGGTGTGATTTAATTCGTTATTAAACATTGCATTGAGAACATGGGGGGCAATAATCACAAAATCAAAACGAAACGTGATGTTACGTAAACATAAAAGTGCTCGAAGGGGCACCATTTGCATCCAAACGTTGTTTTCTGTGCAGGTTGCAGGTTCTAGCCACCATCCTGACTCATGACGTGTCACAAAGGTCATCATCATCCCACATGAAAGTTCCAGAATATAATTCATCAGTACTGGCAAGCACGGAGCACATGAAAAGGTCCGTATCCCTATTTCACATGGCAGACGAAGAGTGGTCTCTCAAAACTCGTGATTCCCCAAGCAGCTTAGGATGTAAGGAAAGTCGAGCAAAATCATTTCATCCCCAGCAGAGTTATGTTCCAACCCTCAACGCAGTTACCAATAATCTTTGGTACTGTAGGGTTCCAATATCAATTCACGATGATGGTTCAAGATCACAAGGCAACGGACCCCAATGATCCTACTCTCCGGTTCCCCCACTAATGCCTTTATTTGGCACTCTTTGCATATAGAATCCATTGCATATAGCATTTGCATCCTCAGAAGCGTAGCATATCCATCAAAATGGAACATTACGCCATAGAGAAAGTCAAACATGCATACAAAGCATAAGCCAGATCATACGAATCACTCCTCTATCAGGACAATGATACATCCTCACATAAAATGCCCTCACAAATTCCAATTGATATCTACTACTCCATCACAAATCTCTTCCAGCCATGGTACCGATACCTGGTATCCCAATCCCCGGTAATTCAATCTACCAAACTCCTCAAACACTCGTCTGTGTCATTCCTTCGATACTCGTCTGTATCTCTTTTGATGCTCGTCTGTGTCATTCTTTCGATACTCGTCCGTATCTCTTTTGATGCTCGTCTGTGTCATTCTTCCGATACTCGTCTGTATCTCTTTTGATGCTCGTCTGTGTCACCCCTTCGATACTCGTCCGTATCTCTTTTGATGCTCGTCTGTGTCATTCTTCCGATACTCGTCTGTATCTCTTTTGACGCTCGTCTGTGTCATCCCTTCGATACTCGTCTGTATCTCTTTTGATGCTCGTCTGTGTCATCCCTTCGATACTCGTCTGTATCTCTTTTTTGATGCTCGTCTGTATCATTCCTTCGATACTCGTCTGTACCTCTTTGGATGCTCGTATGTGTCACTCTTTCGATATTCGTCTGTATCCTCTTTTGATGCTCGTATGTGTCACTCTTTCGATACTCGTCTGTATCTCCCTCAAAAAAAAAAAAACAAAAAAAAACAACTGTCTATGTCACTTTATCTTTCTGTCAAACCTACTCCTCTCCCAATCATTTCCATGTAAATATTAATCCCTTTGAGAACCTTGTATTGGCACTTTGGCTACGTTACAAGCTATCACCGTTTTTCCAATTACTCAATGTAAATATTTCCATCAAGAAAAACAAAAATTCTCTTTCCCCAGCAGATATCAAGGCAGAAATAAAAGGAATAAAAACCACTCCATCTCCTCAGGACAAATTTCAGGTCTTCGGTATTTAATCTTCTTCTACTTCGAGTGTTCGAAAGGCTGGCGCCAATCTCGCCTTCGAGTATAAGATGATTAAATAGGGGCAGCTGTCATACCCCAAATTTGTCCTACCCTTTAACTTCTAACTGGCTTAGGCTTTGCACTCATGTACATACATCACTTAGGTCATAATCCATATCCATGCATTCATATCACAGGTGTTATTCAAGGGCTAGCAAGAAAAAGCTCTATTGCAAAGAAGTTTGATCAGAGAATAAGAAAACTGAGGTATAATCATGTGGCTCCATGTTCATTGAAGTCCTCCTGGATTGGGGTGCCCCTCTGCTTCAAATCAGGGCATGGATTGAAGAGCGTAAGCTTGCAAATTATCTGGTTCCTTAAAACAGGGTTTCTTTGACCAAAGTCAACCAGTTGACTTTCTGGTCAACAGTTAATCAGGAATGGTTTCTGTGTGTGGAAAGCTTCTCATACTGACTATGTGGATGTGTTTGTTTGACTGGATTTGACTGGAAGAGATTTAATCGGGAACTTCATCAATAGCCGGAAAAATCAGAACAGTTGACTTTTGGGTCAAAATCAGAAGAATTATTCAAATATCGACTTTTGGTGGAAAACCGGTCAAATAAAGTCAAGGGAATGAGAAAAAACCAAGAAATAATCAAAACTGCCAAATTTGGAAAGTTAGTTGAAATGGGAACTTGCCAAAAGAGGAAAGTTCTACACTTAAAGAATTTTTGAGTGAAGTTCCAATTGGCTGGGCAGCTGACTTCAGGTTCGATTATCATGTTGAAAACGACAGAATTTTAAGACAAGCTCAACACCAAAAGCGTTCAAATCATAGCCCTCTACAATCCTCTAGTTGGGAGTTTTTCCATTTGAAGCTTGATTCAAGAGTTATGTTGGTTTGAAGTTAGAAGAAATGCATTTGTTCAAGTCATTCAGCTAGGCAGATTTTTGGTCATGACCTGGCATTTTAACAAACGCGTGGCATGCCAAATCTCTTGCTAATTTTAGAGCTCTACAAAAATGCTATGGGTTCAAACTTGATATGCTTCCATTCTTTGCCATGCCATCTATACAACAAGCCAAGAATTGAGCCATTGTGATAAATATTGAAACAATTACAAGCTTCCAAAGTCGTTGTTTCGTAAAGCCAAAGTCTTGCACCCGGCTGGGCACAATTTCAGGTCACGCACGAGACATTTCCACAAACACGTGGTGGGTCAACTTTGAGTCCAATTATTATTCTCCACAAATCTTCAATGGGATCAAGATAAGTACCAAACAACTCCTTGCCATGTTCTCTCTCCATTAAGCTATGATGCGTGATGATAGAATACATATCGAGCAAATTATGAAGCTTCAAAGTGGCGCCCTAGCCAAGTCCCGTTTCAATCCAAGCGTGAGGCCAAAGCCAGCCAGGCGTGCGAAGGCCAAGTGCAGTGACAATGCATCATCTTTCCAGGTCATTTTCTCATACTTCCAAGCAATAATTCAAAACGCCACCAACATGAAACTTGCTCTATCATACATTCTCTCTACAATGAGCCAAGAATGAGTCTATTTGGTTAAGTATGGAGATAGATATAAGGGCTAGAAGTCAAGTGCTTGGAAGCAAACTCAAGCTTCTATTATTTTCCATCAGCAAGCATAGCACATCCCCACCAATTACTATAACAGTCCATGCACTAAAGCTAGAGAAAAAGGGCACGTGGGAGCTTACCATAATTGAACAACCCTTGTTTATTAAGTTTGTGAGAGGAATGCTACTCCATATGCAAGACCACCATAATACTCATGCATCCCCACCATATAAATCAAAACCCTTCGTGAATTATACTACACACTCCCATTCCTTCTACTTTTTCTCACAGCCATATCCCTCTTCTCTCTCTCGTTTCTTTCTCACCCTTCATACACTCTTCAAGAGTTTGTTACAAATCGTAACAAACTCTCCCACCTTCAACAAGCACCCTCACCATAAGCTTTCAACCACCACCTACATCTACTACAACCACCGAGAACCGCCACCAATCTTCATCCTCCATCGCTGCCTTCAACCACCATAAACCTTCAACCGTCGCGAGCCTCCAACAACATCCTTCTCTCCATCGTCGCTACAATATCAGCATCATCATCGTCATGGCTTCGTCATCAATTTCTTGAAGCATATCCTCACGCCACCGAAACTGCAGACATCTTGAGTTTATTTCTCAAGATTTGGAGTCGGGGATCTAAGCTTTGCCACCGGTATCTTCTGGATCCGCACAACAAGAGGAAGTGTAGAGTTCTTCCTTTACCGTGGAATCAAGAACATTTCAGGTGAATGCTCTAAATCTGACTCAGCCTTATAGAAACGTGTGGCAGGTCATGTAACTGTGTCTGGTGCATGCTCAAGTTCTTGTGACGTTGATTATTGTATTTGAAATGCCTGCTGATTGCCTGTATTAGATTGTCTTTCGCTGGTGTGTTCATGCTCAATGAGCAAGATGAGGCATATTGCTGTGTTCAGGTGTCGATTGGAGGTTGTTCTTGGAAGTTAGGGTTTTATGTACATGCTTAGTGTGAGTTGTAGAGGGTTTATTAATAGAAAATGGAGGTGGATCCGTGATCTACATGAAATTCTGAATCGCAAGGAGGCATTATTTTGTTTTTCTGGAAAAAATCCATGGAACTCCGCCGCAGGTGAGGTCGGAGAAGGCGACCGGAGGGTATCTCCGGCGCCGCATGCATGTTATCTTCTTTCCTTTCGTCGCTGATGTGGCGCGACACCACTGGCTGCGCTCCCCTTCCTTTTTACTCTTTTGTCCTTACTAATATGATTGATACGTGAGGTGTCTTAGTCTGATTGGTCCACACCGTTTTTGTCTTATCCTCATTAAAAGGAGAGTTGACCAATTGATATGCTTTGGGGCATTTTTTTTGTCACGTTATATTACACATGCTGGGTGGACAAAATAAAATGGAATGAAGGATCTACATGCAAAATGGATAAATAGAATAAAAAGAATGATAGTGGACTGAGATTGGTAACTGGGCCTGGCGCTCTGATTTCTGCACCCCTGCAATAAGCCCAAACGCCAATAAGAGAGAATTCAATTCATTGTTTCTACTCTCTTACCCCCTGGCAGGCAGACTTTTAGAAATTGTTTCAATTTTGCTTTCTCTTCAACTTTTGTTCCATAAATCATTTTTCCACGCAATAAAAAATCAATAAAAATAGATTTTAAGTAGGATTTTGTGTGTATATAATTGTGGTATTTTTTGTAGATTTTTAGAAATTAGTTTGTTATTTTTAATAAATCATTTACTTCGGTATGTTCATGTTTCTTTCGGTTTTGATAGATTTCGCAAAGTGATTTCGTTTAATACTTTAGGATCAGAATATAATTGCCAATTTTTGTATGATTGCTGTAGACTAATCCATGATGTTGTGTACAAGAAATGAATTCCTAATTCTTTGTTTTGATTGGTATTTGGTTAGTGTTGTTTGACTCGATTAACATGCGTTTTTAATAGATGTTTGTGACGTTTGTGCTCTTAAATTGAAATGCGTTCATGCAATAATGTCGGTTCCTTTTTGTCCATACAATTAGGGATGTCTAGAGGTCCTAAGACCTGGAATTGAAAATTTTAGATCATGTTTTCCTATTTTGCTCGATTTTTCTTTATCACATGTAAATAACTTGTTTTTGATTGACGATCGTCCCGTAACTTGTACAAATGACCCGTAATTTTGTGTAAAACTTCTTGGCATGATTTTGTGAGTGTTTAGGCATCTAGTAGAGGCTATTTGCTACTGACTTGCACCATTTGATTACATGTTTCTAACTTCATTCACAATTTGAAACCGTTTAGCTAGTATTGACCTAATGTTGTCTAGTTTTGGTTAGAGTTTTGTATTGTTTCATGCTAATTGACTAATATAGATTAACATAGGGTATTGGAACTAAATGAATGAGTTTGCTACTGACTTCAAGCTTAGACCATGTGTTCACTTGCTTTTTGCTTCGATTAAATGATGCTTGTTCGCTAATTGGTAAGTAACGATTCATGCGACACTTTGGTAACTTCTTGTGGATACTCTTGTGTGATACCGTGATGCTTTGTATTTGATTTGGGACGTTCAATCCCTTGTTTTGCTACTGACTTGGGGCTTTCCTCTCTTGTTTCCATGCTTAGCCTCTCATTCCTTGCTTTAATGTTGCTTATTCCTCACCATTGTTTGCCATGTTCCCTTGGACTCTTCCTTCTTTGTTAAGAGGAATTGAGATAGGATAGGTATCCTTGACCTTAGGGCCATTTGTAGATTAGAATAACATAGATTAGAATGTTAGATCTAGTTCCCTACTGCATTCTTTCTCTTTCCAACTCTTTAAAACATTAATAAAAGGAAGATGCGAATCACATTAAGAAAGTGATGGAGAAATGAGTGGGATTCATTCCCTAATCTATTTCTCAATCGCTTAGTGGCATAGAAACGAGTGGGATCCATTCCCTAATCTGTTTCTCGGTCGCTACTTAATGGGAGAGAAACGAGTGGGATTCATTCCCTAATCTGTTTCTCAAACATTAATTAATGGGAGAGAAATGAGTGAGATTCATTCTCTAATCTGTTTCTCAAACATTACATAATGGGATGGAAGTGAGTGGGATTCATTCCCTGATCTGCTTCTCGATCATTACACATTCTATGTGATTCGAATCGTGAAGTAAACTCCCTAAAAAATACACAACCAAAAACACTTCAAAACATCTAACAATGGTTCAGACTAAAACAAAGTAGAGAAAGTGGTGAGTGGCCCGGTATTGGGTACTGTTCATCACTCATCTACCCTAAAAGACACAAACCAATCTCTTTCTTCTTCGTAAGGGCATCGTTATCTCCGTTCCATTGCATCCTAGGCTGTCCCCTTGTGCAAGAACGCGAGCGTTAACGCCGCCCAAATAAAAAACACAAAAACAAACAGAAAATCTTTAGCCGAGCTACGGTTTCTCTGATTCCTGAAAAGGATACGTAGGCAGCGGGGTAGGGCCCGTGCGAGTACATTTCTTTATTTTCCCTACATTCTGCATTCATTTCGCATTTAGACGTAGACATAGTATACACCCTTTAGATAGAATTAAACATAGGTGGATACCATCGAGTACGATGGGCGTGAGGGGTGCTAATACCTTCCCCTTGCGTAACTGACTCCCGTACCTTGATTCTCTGGTCGCAAGACCCTGTTCCTTCCTTTGTAGGTTATCTGATAATCCTTTCCCTTACGGGATAAATATATTGGTGGCGACTCTGTTCATTTTTCGCGAGCGTGCGACACCCATCACGATTAATAGGTTTAATCGGCACGAATAATAAATTTAATTTTAACATTTATCATACTTTAATTCAAATTAAAAAAATTAGATTATAAAAATAAAAGTTAAGAAATTAATTAAATAATTATAAAAATAATAAAATAGGAATTAGGTTTGGATTCAGTGTGGTCAAATTAAGGATTCATGTTATGTACGTCATACCCTAGACGTTGGATCTAAGATGATTGAGGAACTGATGGACAGATTTGAAGGTATATGGTGTGCTACCAGACTGCAGGCGCATGGGATCAAGGAACATGGCTATTCAATAAAAATAATGTGGGAGATGGGGTTCGAACCCACACCCTCTCCCTCGCCACAACTTACTCTTACCAACCCAACCAAACGCTTTAGTCGTTTGACACACGCGTTTGATACATAATATATGAAAATCCCAAAACATAATGAAAACACGCGCCAATTTTCAAATGGACCAACAAGATGATGACACGCCATCATCTTCCTCACAAGACCTACAATTTTTCTGATTAAATTCGCTACGAAATTGCTACTAATTCGCTGTGTAGAAATTTGAACCTGCGACACAAAAATCACCTGCAAGCAATATAAATCCTTCGCGACCATGGGGATCTCTTCGTCCAGACCCCCCGATTCTAACAGTGCCCTTAATTATCCCTAATTTTACCTAAAACGTAAAACCCCAAATTCAAACCTATAAACCCTAGATCGGTCAACAATGGTAACCCATGTCAAAAGTGCCCAGAAACCAAATTAAAGATCCAGAAACGTTCATAGTGTTGAAACAAAGCATGACATACAATCAAATTCACCTAAAGATGCATGAATTATGCTAATCGGTTCAAAGTTTAAAACGACATACCTTGGCTTGGGGGAGATTAATCTGGGGGTGTTGTTGCAGTGTAGGTATCCAATCACCTTCAGAGTGCCTCGAGGAAGCTTTTTCCCTCTTCAAATCTCCTTGAAACCTTCTAATTCTCAAAAACTGAGTATGAGTTCTTTGAAGAATTTCTTGTTCTTGCACCTATGCCTCTGACCAGAAATTCCAACCCCTAATGCATTGGCTTGTGTTGTATATTTATAGGGGAACAATTTAGGTTAACAAAATAGTCCACCACCCCTTTGAATCCAATCTTGCAACTTTGAGAAATTTTCATCTAAAATTTGAATGGGATCTTTCTATATTTGTCCAATTTTGTATCAATCTTTTTCCAATCAATATACCACGAAATTACATTGCCAATTTGCCATAAATGTAATTGGAATGGGCCAATATGAATCTTTTAATTCAATTTTTGATTTTTCCTTCAATTATATCACTTTAAATCATTTTTAAATGCAATAAAAGTTGTATAAAAATTAATAAAATGATATAATTCGTGGCACATGGTTTGTATAGCTTGTTGACCAAGATTGAGTCATAAAAAGATAGGTCCTTTTGCAAAAAATTCTAATTTGAACCTCTTTTATTTCACATTTTACCTCCAAAATTACCCAACTTTGACAAAGCATATCTCCCTCAATTTTTAAGCTATGAAGGAGTTATAGGACTTTTTGGAAACCTCGGGATGTCCTCTATAATCCACCTTGGAACATATTTTTCATTTGGAGATTTTATCTTGATGATATGTCCTTTGACAAAAAACTGTCTTTGGTTGACTTTTGAAAAGGACCTATAATCTTTAATGCTATATCTTCCAAATGAAGCATTTTTGGCCTTGGCTTGTGAGAGACAAAGTTGTAGAGAATCCAATTTCCTTCCAAATAGGCTATGAGTGAGGAATTTCTGATGTTCCATGTGAAAGTTATGGCCAGTCAAAGTTGAGTTGACTTTTTCCTAAAGAAACCCTAATTTGAACCTTTTTTGTATTTGTTCATTTCTGAGTTTCTATTGATGAATCATGATCAACCTTTGATCAAATGATGGATATGTTCTTCCATACTTGATGTTGACCAAAAGTCAGAGGTTTTGACTGTGCTTTGACTATGGTTGACCTTTTTAGGTCAAACCAGTTGACTGTGGATCATTTGAGCTGTTTGAACAAGTAAACTTTGGAATTGGGCCTTGACTTTTGACATAGAGGTATCTTGGATCATAATGGGCCATGGAGAAATTCATTAGAGACCTTGTTTTTCTAATTCCCTCAGGAGAGTACCAAACCCAAGCTTTAGGAGACTCTTGCTCAGGAGAATGACTGATGAAACTTTTGAACTTTGAACCATTGTGAATGAAATATGGAAGGCAAATTTTGGGGTATGACAATGATTTACAACCACAATCATTCAAACAAGGACCTAGTAGACCAAGAAATGTAAGGATCAAGAAAATGGCGAGGAAGGTGAAAGGAAAAGAAGACCTAGGGTTGTGTAATACGGTGGGAGAACTGACTTTTTGTTTTGTTATTTCGCAAAACAATGTTGCGGTTAGCAAGAGTTGCCACCGACTTTTATTTTATCCAATTAGGAAAGGCAAAAAGAACAGGAAAGACATTTTAAAGATTTTGAGTTCGGGGGGTAGGTTATATAAAGGGAAGGTATTAGCACCCTTTATATCCATGGTTATCCTTGGGCTCTTAATTGCTTAGCTCACTTTTGATTTGCTTGAAATGTTTGAAAGTGTAATGTGTGTTTAGAAAAACAGTCTGTAAAAGAGTTTAACTTTGTAATGATCCTTGTACGGATGTATACAAAGTGTTATATTTGAAGATGTTTTGAAAAACGAGGTGTGAAAAGTATTTGAAGATTTTGATTTGTTATGAGCAAGTGTGGACCTCCGTTTTTATCCGGGCCATACCTCTGTTCGGGAGAGATACGTGAACTGACTCTTTTTTATCGCTTATGCTCTCGCATTTTTGAAATTCACAGAGTCGCCACCGACCTTTTATTTTATCCAATTAAGGAAAGGTTTATAAAAGAAACAGAAAAAAGACCTTTAAGAAATTCTGGGTAAGGGGGTAGGTTATACAAAGGGAAGGTGTTAGCACCCTTTGTATCCATGGTTATCCATGGGCTCTTAAGTTTGCTTAGCTCACTTGTTTTTCGATTACTTTTCAATTGCTTTAGAATGCTCATATGTGGTTTCAAATACTTTTGTAAATTGAATTTTGTAATGATCCGTGTGTGGATGTATACAAAATGCTGGTTTATCTTTCGAAAGATGTTTTGAAAAGAACGTTAACTTTGTAATAATTCGTGTTTGGATGTATACAAAGTATTGCCTTTTTTGAAAGTTTTGTTTTGAAAAACAACAGTGTATGAGAATTTTGTTTGTTTTGATTTGAGCAAGCAAACTAGGAGGTCTACCTTGAGTTGTAAGGTCTTTATCCTATTTCCTTTAAAAATCTATCCTTTCACCGGATACAAACAAAAGGTTCGATTTTGTACTCGAAACGGTAGAATTTTGACTTTGTTTTTGAAAAGAATGAGAAGGGATTTACCTTAAGAGGTGCAAGTGTGATTGTGATTGTATTCAGATATTTTATCTTTGCGGTTAGTGATCTAACGGTTCAATTTTATCTTTGACATACACGCAGTTTATATGTGCGGGAAATTAAAATGCTGAAATGTAAAGTGCGGAAAGTAAATCTACGCTATTACATCGATTGTGTAGGAAATGTAAACTAGCCTATTTACATGAATTTGACATCCTATACATTTATCTAGGAATTTAAATTGCAAGAAAAATAAATGGCATGTTTTTTTTGATTTTTTATGATTGATTTTAATTATGATTAATGCATGATTAATTAAATTAAAATGAAGAAAAAAAGATGAAAATAGATTTAAACCTAGAAATTAAGTTTAACATATGTACAAAATATTTGTCAATTAATTTTAAAACAAAACTAATTTTTTTGGAATTTTTGGAATTGATTTGAAATTGATTAAGTTAATTAATACATAATTATGCAAATAATTATACAAATAATTAAAACTTAAAGAGAAAATTATTCAAAATATGTACAAAATTAGTTTATAATATATAAACAATATTTAATATAAAGAACAATTTTTTTATGATTTTTTTGATTGGTTAGAATAATTAAAAAGCAAATATATAAATATATACTAATTAATTATGCAAAATATTGAAATTTTGAAGAAAAATAAAATATTTTTATTTCAGAAAATAATATATTATTTTAGAAGTCTAAAAATATTTTTTGTGTATTTTTTGGATTTTTAAAACTATTTTTAAATAATTTTGCAAAGAAAATTAAAATAGAAATAAAAAAAATAAAAGGATACGATCAGGTGTGGTGGATAAGTGTGGTCTATGGTGTGGATCACTTGTCTGGTGCGTTGGATGAGCTGGCTAGTGGATCTGATGGTCACCAGCATGAGGGACCATACCACGTGATGTACCTGCAAAACACAGAATCCAAGATTAATTCAAAAAACACGCGCGCGCCCTCCAGCCAATCAGAGGACGCCACGCATCGTCTTCTTCCTCAGGATGGGCTTTTACACCTTTCATTTGCAGGTGGTGTAAAAACTCCAACCTTTTACACCTGTTGAAAATAGCGAATACTAGCAAACACTAATATAAATCTGGCGCGATACCATGGTTCAGTTCGTATTGTTCATGCGATTCTAATGGTACCATTTAGAGTTCATAATTTTGCATGGATAGTAAAACCCCAAATTTAAAGGTTCGAACCCTAAAATGGTGATCCTACGTATAGGCGTCCAAACTTCAATTAAGTTTCCAGAAATGATTAGGACCTCAAACCAAACACAAATACATGTCTACATCTTGTTAAACATGCATGAATGACCAGATACGAGTTGATTTAGATTTGAACAAATTATGACCTGTATAGCTCGATTTAGTGAGCTTCAAGGCTTGCAATTGATTGGAATACGTTCAATGATACTTGAGGATTGTATTTGAGTGTTTAATTTGAACTGAAACAAAATAGAAATTAAAATTCGAATTTTGAATTTCTTTGAAAAATTTCAAGTGATTACAAGTGTGTTATCAGCAAGGCTTTGTTTCTGAACTTGTCTCCTTTTATTACTGAAGTATGGTAGCCTATATATAAGCATTGAGTGCTTAGAATTGAAGCTAAGAAGCATCTAGTTGCCTTTGTGGAATTCTTGAATTTTTTATATTAAAAAGCTTAGAATTATTGACCAAGTCTTCTTGTCTTCAATGCTCTTGCCTTGCTCTTCAATTCTCTGCAGAAAAATGAAGATTCCTTGGGTGAGTCATGCTTAAGATTTAAGCCATCCATTATCCTTTCATTTTTCTTTTTAATTTAATCTTAAAATAAGATAAAATTATGCAAAAAATGAAATAAAAATGGTGTGGGCTTAGTCTTGGTCGTGGGAGGCCCATAATATCATGGAAATGATGTTTGAACCATGAAAACTTGGCCCCATTTGGAAAAAATGCATTTTTGAGCAATGTTGGTTTTATGCATTTTCCAAAATTTAGCCAACTTCAACAAGGTGTAAATCCCTCAATTTTTGTCATATGAAGGAGATCTTGCACTTTTTGGAAACCTCAAAGAGTCCTCTAACCAATGCCTTTGGTCTCATGTCAAAATGATTTTTGATGCTCTTTGTGTGTCCTTTTGAAAAAAGTGTCTTTTTGTTGACTTTGAAAATGACCTGTAATGTCTTTGATCATATTTTTCAAATGGTGAATCCAATGACCATGGGATCAATGGCATTTGAAAGATAATTGAATTTCCTTCAAAATGAGCTTTGGTTTGAATTTTTTGGATGAAGGATGAGAGAGTTATGATCAGTCAAAGTTGAGTTGACTTTTCAGGCAAAAACCCTAATTTTGAATCTTAGGGTTTTGTTGATTTTTGATCTTTCCTTGATGAATTATGATCATCCAATGATCAAATGATGAATCCTTTGACAAAATATGGACTTTGACAAAAAATTTCATTTTTGACTGTCTGTTGACTTTTTTGGTCAAACGGGTCGTCTGTTGACTGTTTGAGCTGCTGACGGTGCGTCTGAGTGAATTGAAGTTTGAAAATTTGTATGATGGTACTTTGAGATATATGGATGTGTATGAAATCCATTTGAGCTCTCAAAAACTTGTTTCTCCTGTAAAAACAAGAAAACCCTAGTCAGGGACTGTTTATGTAGGAGACAGTTAAGCGTACCTGATTTTTGTGCAGTGTTGAGTCTCTGCTAATCGCGTGATATTCAGAAGACTTCTAGAACAAAAATCTTGGAATTTTGAATTGTGAAATATTGATTTGATTGATGGTACAAAACACTGAGAATTGTACTGCCAGCAGTTTGGCTGTCAACTGACTGTCCAGGTATTGATGTAGCAGTTAGAGTGAAAAATCAACAGTCAAAGTTAATTTTCCTTTTTTGTTGTTTTTGCTTTTTGTTTTATGTGAAAAATGAAAGTTTATTTACATGACTTGTTAGAAAAACACAGACATAATAAATAACTAATATTTACTGTATGCGGGCAAAATTACCGATAATAACCCTGAAAATCATTTAATGCACAGAAAAATGAATATTTGACTGACAGAAAACACATAAAATATTATCTGAGTAATTAAGCAATATTATGACAAGTAGTACAATATTTAATACTGACAGTACAAATATTACATACTATATTGAACAGTACGACGAATAAACGGTACATTTAAGAAATACGGCAAATCTTAAAAATGGCGATTGATAACCCATGCTACAAATAGTAACATGTAGATGATTGGGAGCATAAGCATCCCAGGTCCACAGTGTTCCGGGCTATGTAGAGAGAAGAAAGACATGATCACCGTAGCAATCGTGATGACCATAAGAAAACACGTTTCCCACCGCTTTGCCATTTTGTCGGGGAAGAAGAAAGGATGGATTATGAAGTGGAAATTTGAGAGATGAATTAGAATTTGATGTGAGATTTTATGAAAGAAAATGAGAGGTATTTATAGAATGGAAAGAAGGATAGAGACGTTGGGGAACGATGTGATTCCGTACAAAAGGAAAATTTGAGTGGAAGTAAGATTTGAAAGAAAGTGTATGATAGTGTTGGGAAAAAGAGAGATGTGGAGAATAAAGTTAGGATTTGATTTTTGAAAAAGAGATTTGAAAAGATTTTTGAAAATAATGGAATATAGTACAAAAATTAGTGGGAAACAAAAGATAATAATAATCTACTTGTTACCAGTACAGTCTGAGTTTCCTGATTCTGCGCCTGCAAAAAAAGATTTAACTCTGTACCAATTGTGTCAGTACTATTTATCTGTAAATAAATAAATAGCATGTGTGAAGTAATAAACAGCATTTGGCGTTTGCGTAAGAATAAATTCAACTCCAAGCCAAATTACTGTATAAGAAGAATTCTAAAAACTAAGTATTTCATATATCAGGATCTTTGTTGAAATAAAAATCCATGATTATATGAGACTTTTAATTTTCAGATTGGAGTTTTCTTGAAAAATGATGCGGGCAAATTTTGGGGTATAACAGTTGCCCCTATTCAATCTTCTTAAACCTGAAGAGATTATCTGAAATCTGAAGGTAGAAGATGATTGAATATTTAGATGCCCTGAAAATTTGCACTTACCTTGATCAGAAGAGATGTTGGAAGTTGCATTTGAATGTCGTCTGCGAAGTGTTGTTGGAAGATTGAAACATTACCTGAGATGGGCTTTCAGATGCCACCTGGTGAATGGGTTGATGGTTTGTTCATCAGAATGAATCCATTGATTATATCTTGATGAAGGATTTGAAAGTCTTTGTGTTGACTGTTTCGGAACCGTCCAAGGTTACCGCTTTAAGTCTAGGAGGATAATCGTTACGGAACTTGTCCCAAGTTTTTCCGGTTTAGATTTTGGAAGTTGATCATTGTGGAACCGTCTGAGGTATCGCTTTAGATCTGCAATGTTAGATCGTTCTGGAACCGTCTGAGGTATCGCTTTAGATCTTTGATAGTAGATCGCTCTGGAACCGTCTGAGGTATCGCTTTAGATCTTTGATGCTAGATCGTTCTGGAACCGTCTGAGGTATCAACTTTAGATCTGCGATGTTAGATCGTTCTGGAACCGTCTGAGGTATCAACTTTAGATCTTTGATGCTAGATCGTTCTGGAACCGTCTGAGGTATCGCTTTAGATCTTTGATGCTAGATCGTTCTGGAACCGTCTGAGGTATCGCTTTAGATCTGTGATGCCTGTTTTTGAGTTGGTTAGGGATCAGAATGAATCTTTGGCTTGATTATATCTGAGAGAACTGTTCATGGAATTCAGGTGAACATTGCATGTGATTGAGAACATCTTTGTTGAAGATATCCGTCTACCTGAAAAATCAAGTTAGTGATATGCAATGTTTATGATGCGTGTAAATGTGAGATATTCCCGGAGAAATATGCATGTGATGTTGTGTATGAATATGCGCATGATGCATGATGTATGATGTATGGTGTATGAATATGAATATGTGATGTATGAATGTGAGATGTCGAGCTTCTATTTGGGAAAATAAATTTCCGCCAGTCATCTGGATATGACTATATTGTGATCGTTGATGATCTTTTGTCTTGTTTGAGTACCCTCGGCTGGGGAAATTCTTTGAGAACCCTGGTACTCTGTTGAAGGATCTTTGAATATCTCTTGGGAATGAAAGGTAGCTGGAAGTTCTGATGCCCTTTCAAATGGGAATGAGGAAGATGCATAATCCTCCGATGCACTATCTGACCAAGTCCGGGTGCGGGGATCACACCTTCGGAAGATAGTAATCTGGAACAACCCTGCTGGGGGATAAGACCTCTTTTGAAGAGAAAATCTTTTTGAGGAATTTGCTGAGAAATGCGTTTCTCTTGGGGATTTTCTTCTGATGGGATGATGTCCAGATAATTGGGACATTTCCTGAATGCTATTCCTGTTTTTCCTGGTAAACATCAATCATATTCAAATGCACATGTTCATTCAAAATTATCATTGGGACGTTTACGTATTTAAAACAGAAAAAGTAAAAATAGTGATTTTTGAGCCTAAGCTGCATTGATTTTTGAAAAAGAGCCATGATAGGCTGGTTAGCACAGGGAGACAACAATCCTAGAAGTAGGAAACTGTCAGAAAGTTTTGGAAAATATTTATAAAGATAAATAGCTATGTGAAAACAATCCAGTCAAGTTTCAACTCTGCTATTGCCAATCTGTCTTCGAGCATCTCATCCCTCACTTGTTGGAAGAAAGTGATTGGACTGATCGGTGTCTTTGAGGTGTTGAATCTTGATGGTGAGTAGGCAGCTGAACGGAACATAGTTGTATGCTTCATTCCCTAACTTTTGCCTAGGCTGCCCTTTCAGGTTTTCAGCCTACCGGGATAGTATTTGTTTAGTCTCTAACTTTTGCCTGGACCGCCCTTTCGGGTTTTCAATCCACCGAGACGCTCATTTTTTGCCTAAGTTGCCCTTTCAGGTTTTCAACTTAGCGAGCTTTTTTTCTTTTTAAGCGAAGTATTTTTTGACTATGTCCGCATTCACAGGGTGTGGGAAATCCTCGCCATCCATGGTGGTAAGCAACATGGCGCCGCCGGAGAATATTTTCTTGATTATGAATGGTCCCTCGTAGGTGGGAGTCCATTTGCCTCTGGGATCACCTTGTGGTAAGATGATGCGTTTGACAACCAAGCCACCAGTTTGGTATGCTTGACTTTTGACTTTTTTGTTGAAGGCTTTGATCATACGCTTTTGGTATAGCTGACCATGACAAATAGCTGCGAGCCTTTTCTCATCAATCAAGTTTATCTGGTCCAACCGTGTTTGAATCCAATCGTCTTCGTCTAGATTGGCTTCTTTCATAATCCTTAGGGAAGGAATCTGAATTTCAATTGGAAGAACTGCCTCCATACCATAGACTAAGGAGAATGGAGTTGCCCCTGTTGAAGTACGCGCAGATGTGCGATAACCATGAAGAGCAAAAGGCAACATCTCATGCCAGTCTTTGTAGGTTACTGTCATTTTTTTGTATGATTTTCTTGATGTTCTTGTTGGCAGCTTCCACCGCGCCGTTCATCTTTGGTCGATATGGAGAGGAATTATGATGCTTGATCTTGAACTGTGTGCAAAGTTCAGTAATCATTCTGTTGTTTAGATTTGTGCCATTGTCCGTGATAATCCGTTCAGGGATGCCATACCGACAAATGAGATTGTATTTGATGAACCGGGCCACCACATTCTTGGTAACAGAAGCAAATGAAGCTGCTTCTACCCACTTTGTGAAGTAGTCAATAGCGACCAGGATAAAGCGATGTCCGTTGGAGGCAGTAGGTTTGATTTCTCCAATCATATCAATACCCCACATTGCAAAAGGCCAAGGAGCCGTCAGGACGCTTAATGGAACTGGAGGTACATGTACTTTGTCAGCGTATATCTGGCATTTGTGACATGTTCGGGAGTGATGATGGCAGTCTGTTTCCATGGTAGACCAGTAATAACCTGCTCTCAGGATCTTTTTAGCCATTGTATGTCCACTGGAATGAGTACCGAAGGTACCATTGTGTATTTCTTCCATGATCTGTTCCGCTTCCTTCTTGTTTACACAGCGAAGTAAAGTCGAGTCATGGTTGCGTTTGTATAAGGTTCCATTGCTTAGAAAGAATTTGGCAGCAAATCTCCTTAGAAACTTTCTGTCGTTAATGGATGCCCCTTTAGGGTACTCTTGAGCTTCGAGATATCTTTTTACTTCATGGAACCATGGTTTTTCTTCTGTTCCCTTGGTATCGATCTCATTGCAATATGATGGTTCATCTTGCCTGTAAATGGTGATCATAGGCGCCTCGTTGTCCCACCTGACTTTGAACATGGATGACATGGTAGCTAAAGCATCAGCTAGTTGATTTTCCTCGCGTGGGATGTATTCGAAAGTGATTTCTTCGAAGTAAGGAATCAAACTCAGCACATATTCTTTGTAAGGAATTAGATTCGGGTGCTTCGTGTCCCATTCCCCTTTGACTTGGTAGATTACCAAGGCCGAGTCTCCGTAGACTTCCAGGAATTTGATTCTTAGATCGATTGCAGCTTTAAGACCCAGAATACATGCTTCGTATTCGGCTATATTGTTAGTGCAATTGAAGCATAACCTGGCAGTGAATGGTGTATGACCTCCTGCGGGGGAAATGATCACAGCTCCAATGCCATTGCCAAGTGCATTAGAAGCTCCGTCAAAAACCATAGTCCACCGGGATCCTGGCTCGGGTCCTTCTTCTGGTCCTGGTTGTTTGTAGTCATTGAATAGCATAATGT
This sequence comes from Vicia villosa, assembly GCF_029867415.1. Lineage (NCBI taxonomy): Eukaryota > Viridiplantae > Streptophyta > Magnoliopsida > Fabales > Fabaceae > Vicia > Vicia villosa. The sequence goes on along the minus strand of NW_026705779.1, from coordinate 178,425 downwards.
CTTCGTCTGGGAAGTCAAAGTTCAATGCTTGATAATCATCCACTGCTTGATGAGCCAGATGATCAGCTACCACACTTCCTTTGATTGCTTTTTGTGAAGTGTATTGAATGTCATATTCTGTTAAGATCATTTGCCATCTCGCTATTCTTCCAGAGAGAGCAGGTTTTTCGAACACGTATTTGATGGGATCCATCTTGGAGATTAGGAAAGTGGTGTGATTTAGCATGTACTGTCTTAGTCGACGAGCCGCCCAAGCTAAGGCACAACAAGTTTTTTCGAGTAGTGAGTATCTTGTTTCACAATCGGCAAACTTTTTGCTAAGATAGTAGATTGCGTGCTTCTTTCGGTCGGATTCGTCATGTTGTCCTAGTACACACCCCATTGAGTCTTCTAACACAGTTAGGTACATTATCAGAGGTCTGCCTTCCACAGGTGGCAACAAGATTGGAGGTTTTTGGAGATATTCTTTGATTTGTCAAAGGCTAACTAGCATTTGTCATTCCACCTTTCCACTTGATCTTTCTTCAACAGTTTGAAGATCGGCACCCAAGTAGTAGTCATGTGGGCAATAAATCGGGCGATGTAATTTAGACGTCCCAAGAATCCTCTGACTTGTTTCTCAGTACGAGGTATAGGCATTTCTTGAATGGCTTTAACCTTGGCGGGATCAACCTCAATACCTTTGTTGCTGACGATGAAACCTAAGAGTTTGCCGGATCTTACTCCAAAGGTACACTTATTTGGGTTCAGTCGCAACTTGTATTTCTTGAGTCTGTCAAACAACTTGTGTAAATGACCCAGATGTTCTTCCTCGGTGTTGGATTTTGCAATCATGTCATCGACATACACCTCTATTTCTTGATGAATCATATCATGAAATAGCGCTACCATTGCACGTTGATAGGTTGCTCCTGCGTTTTTCAGACCAAAGGGCATTACTTTGTAACAAAAGGTTCCCCAGGGTGTTGTGAAGGTTGTTTTTTCCATGTCTTCGGGTGCCATCTTGATTTGATTGTACCCTGAGAATCCATCCATAAAGGAGAATACCTTGCATTGTGCGGTATTGTCAACCAGTACATCGATGTGTGGTAGAGGGAAATCATCTTTGGGGCTTGCCCGGTTCAGATCTCTGTAGTCCACGCACATTCTGACTTTCCCGTCTTTTTTAGGTACAGGGACGATGTTAGCTATCCAAGGAGGATAACTTACAACTTTTAGGAATCCGGCATTGAACTGTTTTTCAACCTCGTCTTTGATCTTTTTTGACATATCAGGCCTGCTCCTTCGTAGTTTCTGTTTGACTGGAGTGCTACCTTCTTTGATTGGCTGGCGATGAACTACAATGTCCGTGTCAAGGCCTGGCATATCTTCATAGGACCAGGCGAATATCTCGACGTAGTCTCGCAGCATTTGAATCAGTCTTTGCTTGACGCTGTGTTCTAAATCAGCCCCTATTTTGACTTCTTTCTTTTCTTCGTTGCTGCCCAAGTTGATGACCTCAATTGGCTCCTCGTGAGGCTGTATGGCCTTGTCTTCTTGTTCTAGCAGCCTTGCAAGTTCTCTTGGCACTTCACAATCTTCCTCACTTTCGTCCTCAGTTTGGTAGATCGGACTTTCAAAGTCATGACGGGCAATAGCAGAATCGTTGTTGACTGGATCCAGAGTGTATGTGAATCTGCATGTTAGTTATGTGAGTGTGTGTGAAGAAAAAAACATAGCTATTTGAAAGCGAAGAAAGAAGGAAAAAGGATCACAAAATTTAAATATGCAAGCGCCCCATGATTTTATTGAATGCACATGATCATGATATGATAAGCCCTTATAGAAGGACCAGTGTGCTAAGGCACACGGCTTTTCAAGCTCATGGTTCGATTGTTCAGGAACCATTTTTATCTTTGCACAATATACACAAAGAAAACAGGAAATGGCATTTACTCCTGGACAAAGGAGATCACATCCTCAGCTTTCCAGTTGTTCAATCCACTGTTGTGAGCAGGGAGTATCCAGCTGTTCCAGTTGCAGTTGTCTTCTTCATCTTCCACATCATTGATTTCATTAGTGGGAAAATGAGCCGGTGATCCTTCGGGATAAGGGATATACTCTGCTGGATACGAGAGCCCAGGATGAGATATCTCTGTTGGCTGAGCAAGATGCTCGATAAGGCCGTCCCATGAAGTCGGGATGATACTTTGAATAGAGACTTGTGCATCTTGGTGAGGAGTGTATTTTGACAGAAAGCAACCCTCGTTATTTGGTATTTCCCTGGCTTCTTCGAAAGCGAAATTGTCATCGTAATGTTCATCCCATCCAGTTGGGACAATGTCCTTCATAGCAATTTGTGAGCTTGGAGGAGCGGAATATTTCACCATATAGTCATATTTGCCGCTGGGTTCTCCTAGCGTGTCCCATACTTATTTGGGTGGATTTTGATATTGCTCAGTGACATGACTTGTGAAACTTTCGTCATTTTCAATTTGATCACCCCATCCAGTCGGGGTAAGGTCTTCCATAGCAATATAAGAATTCTGAGGTGCGGCATACTGATAATTATACCCGCCGTTTGGTTCTCCCACAGCATCCCACATTCCCATGGAAATGGGTGGAATCTCATCTGGATATGGCTGAATGATATGGTTCATGAACACTCCTTCATCTTCAATAGCGTTTACTTCTTGGCTGACGAAGTGTGACATTAATCCTCCATAACGAGGACCTTGATCATTCTTTTGATTTTCACTATCATAGCCCAGGCCTAGCTTGTCAGACTTGTAGGGTATATCGGGAAGCTGTCCACATACTGTGCAATCACCCTGTTCAATCATGGCTTTGGCATCTTTGAGAGAAGCCATAGTTGTAGTTGGAGTAGCAGGAATATGCTTGGTGGTAGAGACATCTGGGGAGACCACCTCAAATGATTGGCATGGAGTTTCGATGAATTCTTCCTCCAACTCAACATATTTGGAATTGCTTAGGTGACTAACCACATATTCCTCTTCGCCATAGACTGTGACAATCTTTCCTTTTACTGGATATTTTAACTTCTGATGCAGGGTAGAAGTTACAGCCTTTGCCCCATGTATCCAAGGACGTCCAAGTAAACAGGAGTAGGCTGGGTGAATTTCCATTACGTAAAAGATAGAATCAAAGATTTGAGAACCCACTCTGATTGGGAGATTCACTTTTCCGTATACCGTTCTGGTTGATCCGTCAAAGGCTCTTACCACAACATCACTTGGTTGTAACACAATTCCTTCGAAGTCAAGCTTTTCTAGTACTGTTTTCGGTAACACGTTCAAAGAAGAACCGTTATCTACTAGCACATGAGATAGAGTGGTGCCTTTACATTCAATGGAGATATGTAGGGCTTTGTTGTGATTTTTTCCAGCAGGGGTTAGATCCACATCAGAGAAACCGAGACCATTGCTCACGGTTAGATTGGCAACACAATTCTCAAATTGGTCGACTGAGATCTCTTGAGGCACATGCGCAGCTTTCAGGAACTTCATCAGAGCTTTGGCATGAGCTTCTGAATATTTTAGCAGAGATAGCATTGAGATTTTTGAAGCAGTGTGCCCCAGTTGCTCAACAATATTGTAATCACTCTTGCAGATGATTTTCAATATTTCCTCCATTTCTTGCTTTGACGGATCCTCAGCAGTGATCTCCACCGGGGTTTGAACTTGTTCAACTTGTGGCTCTTTGCCTCGAGCGTTGTTATCTTGATTAGGAACTGGGACTCGGACTGGACCAGCAGCAACATTTGGAGAAATTTCTGGTGAAAAGATTCTTCCACTTCTCGTGATCTTGCTGGTACCCACAATATTACCCACAGTTGGAGTAGTTATCTTTGCGGTCTCTTCAGTCGAGGTACTCTGCTTAATTCCATGAACATAAACATTAGTGTCATATCCCCATGGGACAGATTTGTCTGAGGAGTATGGAAATGGAGTTGGACTAGCAATGACTACTGATGCCACTTTGAGTGTAGCAGAAATTTTGAATGGAGCCTTGGCAGAGATTTTGAATGGTAAGCTGGAGATCACTGAGGCATCCTCTATTCTCATCCCGTTTGCAAAGACTTCGCACAGCACGTCCATAGAAGGGAGTCTCTCAAACATAATGATACGGCGATCCATCCACTTTTGAATTCCCATCCTCAGATTTTCACAACCATTGGGCAGGCAGGAGCAGTAAAAGCAGTCGGGGTCACACCCTGGAAAGTAACCAGCTCGGATTAGCTTTCCTTTGACTTCGCAGAGTGGAGTTGATAATTCGTTCACATCATAGATGTAAACAGTGTCCAGGATAGCGTTGACAGTTTTGTCATGCTTTGGCATAGGTGCAGTGATGACATTTGGAGTTTCTGGAGGATCGAACTCAATTTCCCCAGCATCTATCATATCTTGTATTTTATTTTTCAAGGCCCAGCAGTGATCTGCGTCATGTCCTGGACAGTTTGAGTGATAGGCACATGTTGCATCAGGGCGATAATTCGGAGAGGAAGTGTTGACATTCTTTGGAGGACCTCTTAAGGTGATCAGATCTGCTTTTAGCAAGTGCTGCAATGCCTGAGAGATTGGCATGTTGATTCTGGTGAAATTTCTTCTTGGTGCATCTGGTCGATGCGTATATTTTGGCTGTTGATCTTTTTGAGGTGCAGATGCGGAGATCAGAACTGCCCCTACAGATTGATGCTGCTCACTTTTGCGACTTTTCTGAATTTGTGTTGCATTGACCTCATTTCTCCCGCTGATGGGCCTTTTTGTAGTACCAGAGGAGGAACCTATTTGAATTTTTCCATTTTGAATGCCACTTTCGACACGTTCTCCGGTCAGTATCAGGTCAGTGAAACCTGATGATGAGCTTCCCAGCAAATGGCTATAGAAAGGGCCAGTTAAAGTGCCCATGAACATGTCAACTAGTTCGCGATCAGATAAGGGTGGTTGAACCCTTCCAGCCATATCTCTCCACTTTTGTGCATATCCTTTGAAACTTTCTTTTGGTCCCATAGACATGCCCCTTAGTTGAGTACGGGTTGGCGCAAGATCAGCATTGTATTGGTACTGTTTGTAAAAAGCAGCAGCTAATTCTTCCCAAGTATGAACCTTGGTATTTTCCAGCTGATAGTACCACTCGAGTTGTGTACCCGACAGACTTTCTTGGAAGAAGTGAATCCACAATTTGTTATCCGTTGTATGAGGTTGTATCTTCCTTACATAGGATCTCAGATGTAGTTTCGGGCAAGAAACTCCATCATATTTTGCAAAGACAGGAACTTTGAATTTTGGAGGGATAACAACATCCGAGATGAGCCCTAGATCATTGAAATCTAAGCCAGGTATTTTTTGTATCTCCATAGCTTTCATACGGTCTTCCAGCTGTTGGTATTTGTCATCATCCGGTTCGTCCCCAGAATGATCATCTTCTTCATTTGAAGAGAGAGAGGGTTTAGCTGAACCCTGGTTGCTTTGATTGTCTTCTTGTTCACCATCACCGACTGTTTCAGGGATCGGTGGCTTTTTGAAATTTTTGACTGGGATTTTGATCTTCCTTTTCAGGTGACTCAAGCCTACAGATCCTTTGGGCTTCTTTTTCTTCTTGATTATCAGGGCTTTCAGTTCTTGTTGCCCCTTTGCCAGTTCCAGAATTGGCACTTGAACTTGGGCATTCTGTGCTTCGAGATTCTTGATGCTCATTTCAGATTCCATCTCTTCTGACTGAAATAAACAGCGAGAAGATGAGAAATCCGTCATGTGAACCTGTTATGCAATGTGTATGACTGGATGCAATGTGTATGCAATGTATGAAATGTATATGAATGCAAGGTATGAAATGTATATGCAATGCATGAAGTGAAATGTGTGTGCAATGTTTTCAAGGATCTTAGAGTTTAGATTTGTTAAAGAAAAAACAAACGTTAGTTAATCAATTTATTCTCTTTTTTCTTTGCCTCATTTGGGCTTACAAGACAGAAATAAAATAAATGATCCTTCAGGTCTCCCGTGGACGCTTTCTCTTTGCCCCCAGGAATGTGTTGATCTGCTGTTCTTCTTGAAGCTGTCCGATGAGCTCCAATATCCTTCTCTCATAGTCTTGACAGTATGCTTTGAAGGTGTCTCTTTCCTCTTTTAGTTGAACCCAAGATTTTTGCAACTCTTCTAGGTCAGTTGGCATGTCCGGGTGTAGAATAACTTGAGGTTCATATCCTTCGACCTCTGGTTCAATAGTCACAGGTAGAACAGCGGGATATGGCATAAGGAGTTTCTGAGCGTGAGTACGGACCCATCTGAGGTAAGGTTCCATAGGGATAGAATTCCATTGCCCCAGAGTTTTGCTTTCTATTCTATAGACACTGCCCCATGCATGTATGAACCTTCGTCGGTGTCTATGAGAATCACTCTCGTAATCAAACACAATGCCACGGATAATCATGTCATGAGGACCGTTGCTCCTTGCATATCCGAATTGGCGTAGAGCTAAAGAGGGATTGTAAGTGATGCCTCCTTTGATGCCAAGGAGTGGCACATTAGGGTATTCTCCACAATGATCAATGATAATAATATCTTTTTGAAAGAAGTTGTTCCACCGGATATCTGAATGAGACAAAGACATAATCCTGCGAGACCATTGCATTCTTTGTTCATTTCTCAACACTGATCGGGGAAGATGAAATGTAAACCACCTAGCCAGTAGTGGTATACAGCACATGAGAGTTCCTCGTTTCTTCATGGTACGGGTGTGTAGAGAATGTAGAATGTCTCCCAGCAATGTTGGTACCGGGTTACGGATTAGGAAAAGGTTGATGATGTGTACACTTATGAATTGGTCGGGATTTGGGAATAAAACCAACCCATAGATCAAAAGTGCCATAACTTCCTCAAAAGCTGGATAACTTTTGTTTTCTAGCAGTAGTCGAGCTTTTTCCAATAAGAACTTGGCAAGCAAACCCTTAACTCCACTCTTTGTTTCCCAATTGGACTCGATTTCTGATTTTCGCAGATGTAAAGCAGCAACAATGACTTCAGGTTTTGGAATCCTTTCTAAACCAGTGAAAGGTAATTGATTTCGAACAGGTAATCCCATTAGTTCAGAGAATTCTTCCAAAGTGGGTACCAACTGGTAATCAGGGAAGGTAAAGCAATGATGTTCAGGGTCAAAGAACTGGAACAGGACCCGTATCATGTCTTCTTCAAGTTTTGAGGTAACCAAATGGAGTAAGTGACCATGCCTTTCGGTGAATTGAACATTCCTGGGGAATTCTAACACTAAGTCTTTTAGTTCAGATGGTACCGTCGAGATGTTGATTCAGATGTAACCTCGAGTGGCGGGAGCCATTACCTGCAAAAACAAAGGTAAACTCTTTGATCCTTGAAGTGTTTGGTGCAAAAATGATATGCTTATGATGCAAACATGTGGCACACAAAAACAAATCAAACAATAGCCTTAGGTTTAAAGGCTTGCATGGAGCTGATAGGTGATACCCTCCCCACTGAAGTTGAGTTGGTTAAAACCTGTCCTAGAATAGTATTCGGGTTCTATGATCCTTGGAAGTAACATCTCAATACGCCGCTCGAGCGGCCGATCAAAATATTCCTCGAGGATAACTAACTTCGATCAATTTCAAAGCTAGCCACTTAATAGGCCACAAGTCAAGTTCAACTAAAAAGGTTCTAAGACAAATTAGTGTTTAATGACATTTCGGAAGCCTAATATACTCCTTGATCGTTTTCAAGGGACATCAGTATAAACCAAAGTATCGCACTAACGATGACTACCAGATCAACCGTATCGGTACATGCCGTACAGTTTCCTTGGTCTATTGTCATATACTTAAGGTATCACGAGATTCGGGTTAGAATCTTTCACACAAGCAAAATACCCAAACAAACCTTTGAAAAATAGAGCAATCAAGTCAATCAATTGAAAACATCGAAGTGATCTATTCTCTTAAGGTAACCCCTTTTGAAAACATTTTGTTTTTGAAAGTATCTCCCCAGCAGAGTCGCCAGTTCTGTGGACCTCCGTTTTTATCCGGGCCATACCTCTGTTCGGGAGAGATACGTGAACTGACTCTTTTTTATCGCTTATGCTCTCGCATTTTTGAAATTCACAGAGTCGCCACCGACCTTTTATTTTATCCAATTAAGGAAAGGTTTATAAAAGAAACAGAAAAAAGACCTTTAAGAAATTCTGGGTAAGGGGGTAGGTTATACAAAGGGAAGGTGTTAGCACCCTTTGTATCCATGGTTATCCATGGGCTCTTAAGTTTGCTTAGCTCACTTGTTTTTCGATTACTTTTCAATTGCTTTAGAATGCTCATATGTGGTTTCAAATACTTTTGTAAATTGAATTTTGTAATGATCCGTGTGTGGATGTATACAAAATGCTGGTTTATCTTTCGAAAGATGTTTTGAAAAGAACGTTAACTTTGTAATAATCCGTGTTTGGATGTATACAAAGTATTGCCTTTTTTGAAAGTTTTGTTTTGAAAAACAACAGTGTATGAGAATTTTGTTTGTTTTGATTTGAGCAAGCAAACTAGGAGCTCTACCTTGAGTTGTAAGGTCTTTATCCTATTTCCTTTAAAAATCTATCCTTTCACCGGATACAAACAAAAGGTTCGATTTTGTACTCGAAACGGTAGAATTTTGACTTTGATTTTGAAAAGAATGAGAAGGGATTTACCTTAAGAGGTGCAAGTGTGATTGTGATTGTATTCAGATATTTTATCTTTGCGGTTAGTGATCTAACGGTTCAATTTTATCTTTGACATACACGCAGTTTATATGTGCGGGAAATTAAAATGCGGAAATGTAAAGTGAGGAAAGTAAATCTACGCTATTACATCGATTGTGCAGGAAATGTAAACTAGCCTATTTACATGAATTTGACATCCTATACATTTATCTAGGAATTTAAATTGCAAGAAAAATAAATGGCATGTTTTTTTTGATTTTTTATGATTGATTTTAATTATGATTAATGCATGATTAATTAAATTAAAATGAAGAAAAAAAGATGAAAATAGATTTAAACCTAGAAATTAAGTTTAAAATATGTACAAAATATTTGTCAATTAATTTTAAAACAAAACTAATTTTTTTGGAATTTTTGGAATTGATTTGAAATTGATTAAGTTAATTAATACATAATTATGCAAATAATTATACAAATAATTAAAACTTAAAGAGAAAATTATTCAAAATATGTACAAAATTAGTTTATAATATATAAACAATATTTAATATAAAGAACAATTTTTTTATGATTTTTTTGATTGGTTAGAATAATTAAAAAGCAAATATATAAATATATACTAATTAATTATGCAAAATATTGAAATTTTGAAGAAAAATAAAATATTTTTATTTCAGAAAATAATATATTATTTTAGAAGTCTAAAAATATTTTTTGTGTATTTTTTGGATTTTTAAAACTATTTTTAAATAATTTTACAAAGAAAATTAAAATAGAAATAAAAAAAATAAAAGGATACAATCAGGTGTGGTGGATAAGTGTGGTCTATGGTGTGGATCACTTGTCTGGTGCGTTGGATGAGCTGGCTAGTGGATCTGATGGTCACCAGCATGAGGGACCATACCACGTGATGTACCTGCAAAACACAGAATCCAAGATTAATTCAAAAAACACGCGCGCGCCCTCCAGCCAATCAGAGGACGCCACGCATCGTCTTCTTCCTCAGGATGGGCTTTTACACCTTTCATTTGCAGGTGGTGTAAAAACTCCAACCTTTTACACCTGTTGAAAATAGCGAATACTAGCAAACACTAATATAAATCTGGCGCGATACCATGGTTCAGTTCGTATTGTTCATGCGATTCTAATGGTACCATTTAGAGTTCATAATTTTGCATGGATAGTAAAACCCCAAATTTAAAGGTTCGAACCCTAAAATGGTGATCCTACGTATAGGCGTCCAAACTTCAATTAAGTTTCCAGAAATGATTAGGACCTCAAACCAAACACAAATACATGTCTACATCTTGTTAAACATGCATGAATGACCAGATACGAGTTGATTTAGATTCGAACAAATTATGACCTATATAGCTCGATTTAGTGAGCTTCAAGGCTTGCAATTGATTGGAATACGTTCAATGATACTTGAGGATTGTATTTGAGTGTTTAATTTGAAGTGAAACAAAATAGAAATTAAAATTCGAATTTTGAATTTCTTTGAAAAATTTCAAGTGATTACAAGTGTGTTATCAGCAAGGCTTTGTTTCTGAACTTGTCTCCTTTTATTACTGAAGTATGGTAGCCTATATATAAACATTGAGTGCTTAGAATTGAAGCTAAGAAGCATCTAGTTGCCTTTGTGGAATTCTTGAATTTTTTATATTAAAAAGCTTTGAATTATTGACCAAGTCTTCTTGTCTTCAATGCTCTTGCCTTGCTCTTCAATTCTCTGCAGAAAAATGAAGATTCCTTGGGTGAGTCATGCATAAGATTTAAGCCATCCATTATCCTTTCATTTTTCTTTTTAATTTAATCTTAAAATAAGATAAAATTATGCAAAAAATGAAATAAAAATGGTGTGGGCTTAGTCTTGGTCGTGGGAGGCCCATAATATCATGGAAATGATGTTTGAACCATGAAAACTTGGCCCCATTTGGAAAAAATGCATTTTTGAGCAATGTTGGTTTTATGCATTTTCCAAAATTTAGCCAACTTCAACAAGGTGTAAATCCCTCAATTTTTGTCATATGAAGGAGATCTTGCACTTTTTGGAAACCTCAAAGAGTCCTCTAACCAATGCCTTTGGTCTCATGTCAAAATGATTTTTGATGCTCTTTGTGTGTCCTTTTGAAAAAAGTGTCTTTTTGTTGACTTTGAAAATGACCTGTAATGTCTTTGATCATATTTTTCAAATGGTGAATCCAATGACCATGGGATCAATGGAATTTGAAAGATAATTGAATTTCCTTCAAAATGAGCTTTGGTTTGAATTTTTTGGATGAAGGATGAGAGAGTTATGATTAGTCAAAGTTGAGTTGACTTTTCAGGCAAAAACCCTAATTTTGAATCTTAGGGTTTTGTTGATTTTTGATCTTTCCTTGATGAATTATGATCATCCAATGATCAAATGATGAATCCTTTGACAAAATATGGACTTTGACAAAAAATTTCATTTTTGACTGTCTGTTGACTTTTTTGGTCAAATGTGAATTGAAGTTTGAAAATTTGTATGATGGTACTTTGAGATATATGGATGTGTATGAAATCCATTTGAGCTCTCAAAAACTTGTTTCTCCTGTAAAAACAAGAAAACCCTAGTCAGGGACTGTTTATGTAGAAGACAGTTAAGCGTACCTGATTTTTGTGCAGTGTTGAGTCTCTGCTAATCGCGTGATATTCAGAAGATTTCTAGAACAAAAATCTTGGAATTTTGAATTGTGAAATATTGATTTGATTGATGGTACAAAACACTGAGAATTGTACTGCCAGCAGTTTGGCTGTCAACTGACTGTCCAGGTATTGATGTAGCAGTTAGAGTGAAAAATCAACAGTCAAAGTTAATTTTCCTTTTTTGTTGTTTTTGCTTTTTGTTTTATGTGAAAAATGAAAGTTTATTTACATGACTTGTTAGAAAAACACAGACATAATAAATAACTAATATTTACTGTATGCGGGCAAAATTACCGATAATAACCCTGAAAATCATTTAATGCACAGAAAAATGAATATTTGACTGGCAGAAAACACATAAAATATTATCTGAGTAATTAAGCAATATTATGACAAGTAGTACAATATTTAATACTGACAGTACAAATATTACATACTATATTGAACAGTACGACGAATAAACGGTACATTTAAGAAATACGGCAAATCTTAAAAATGACGATTGATAACCCATGCTACAAATAGTAACATGTAGATGATTGGGAGCATAAGCATCCCAGGTCCACAGTGTTCCGGTCTATGTAGACAGAAGAAAGACATGATCACCGTAGCAATGGTGATGACCATAAGAAAACACGTTTCCCACCGCTTTGCCATTTTGTCGGGGAAGAAGAAAGGATGGATTATGAAGTGGAAATTTGAGAGATGAATTAGAATTTGATGTGAGATTTTATGAAAGAAAATGAGAGGTATTTATAGAATGGAAAGAAGGATAGAGACGTTGGGGAACGATGTGATTCCGTACAAAAGGAAAATTTGAGTGGAAGTAAGATTTGAAAGAAAGTGTATGATAGTGTTGGGAAAAAGAGAGATGTGGAGAATAAAGTTAGGATTTGATTTTTGAAAAAGAGATTTGAAAAGATTTTTGAAAATAATGGAATATAGTACAAAAATTAGTGGGAAACAAAAGATAATAATAATCTACTTGTTACCAGTACAGTCTGAGTTTCCTGATTCTGCGCCTGCAAAAAAAGATTTAACTCTGTACCAATTGTGTCAGTACTATTTATCTGTAAATAAATAAATAGCATGTGTGAAGTAATAAACAGCATTTGGCGTTTGCGTAAGAATAAATTCAACTGCAAGCCAAATTACTGTATAAGAAGAATTCTAAAAACTAAGTATTTCATATATCAGGATCTTTGTTGAAATAAAAATCCATGATTATATGAGACTTTTAATTTTCAGATTGGAGTTTTCTTGAAAAATGATGCGGGCAAATTTTGGGGTATAACAGCAAGCACTTAAGAGCTACCTACCCTTAATTCGTAAGGTCTTTCTTGTTCTTAAAGTCTTTTGTTTAAGGGAAAGAGACTATCCAGACCATTAGTTAGTGGGAAGTCCTTTCATTGGATGTAAAGGGACATCGAGGGTCGTCGTATGGTCATTGAAGGCAACATTGTAGGGATACCTTAGCATTCAAAGGGACTATCATCATTTAATCGAAGCGTCATCGGGGGAAAAGATTATTTTAACCATAGGTAACTCAAAGGGATTATGATCTTTATATCGAAGGGACTATGATGATTTGAATCGTAGGAAACAGTTGCTAAAGGTATCCCTATGCTCGACGGACTTGACCATTTAATTGAAAGGCAACGAAGAGGGGGTTACCCTAAAGGTGAGTGTGTGAAGAGAAGTGTGTTAATTCAAATATTTATCTTGAAAATTAAGGTTATTCTACGTTTAGTTTTATCTTTCCATATAAGCCTATTAACATACATCTAAGTAGTTTTATAGCACTTCATATAGGCGCGAAAAGTAAAAGCAGAAAGTAAAGCCCTAAATTATTACATGGCTTTGGGGCAGTTACATAATTGGAGGTGCGGAAAAGTAAATGTGCGAGAAAAGTAAATCTACGCTATTACAAAAATGTCCTTGCAACCTATACATCAATTTCTAATATTGAAAAATAAAACAAGGTATAAACAAAAGGAATTCTAAATCCTAATATTAGAATTAGAAAATTTTTTTGGTATTTTTGGTGGTTAATTTTAATTAAGAAGAACAAATTCTAAATTAATTACAAGTTAATTTAAATGAAAAGAAAACTAAAATCTTTTTGTGTTTAAAATTAATCAAATATTTTTTTAAAACCTAATTCTAAAATTAAGATATTTTTTTGGTGATTTTTAACCGGGGGTGCAGTCTGAAAAGAGGATGTATGGCCCAGAAATTAAACTAAGCCCAATGCTAAAAGTTGAAGCCAATGCGTGTGATCCTGTGTGGTTGAGTCCTGAGGCTCCACGGTGAATACGGGTTTGGATCTGTTCGATCTAGCTTCATATGAATCCACTGGCTGGTACTCGACTCAATATTTCAGTGAAAGTCGCCACCGCACTTTATTATTTCCAAAGGAAAAGGGAAAAGAACGAAGAAAACCCAAAGTTTTTTTTTAACAGAAAGAGATCTTAGGTACGGGTGTTGATTATACAAGGGGAAGGTTTTAAGCACCCCTTATATCTGTGGTACTCCACAGGAACCTTTTTGAAAATTTATGTTGTGTGTGCTAAAAAGGGTTTTGTTTTATTTTTAAAATAAGCTCGGCAAAGCATTAAGCCTTGTGCCTACATACCTCCTCGGTGCAATGGAGAAGTCAGAGCTAATGTAGTTCCTCTTAAAGGGAAAAATGTTTTTAAAAAGAATAAACACTTTATCGTCGTCGGAGAGAATACTTAGCCATTGATCTTGATCATGAGAACAAATGGGTTCTTTGCATTACAAATGAAAGAAGGGCGCCAAATCGGATGAAAATCAACGAGTATGCCACTATCTCTCTCACATGGAAAATATTCCATCATATCAATCAATTTCAAAATCGTGGGGTATCGCAACTCACTACAAGAATTAATCGTGTCTAAACTTTGAAAGGAAAGCCACTAAGGGCAAAAGATATTTTAGAGAAAAAGGTTTTTAAAGAGGTTTTATAAACATAAGAAGGTTTTGGAAAAAGGGAGAAGAGTTGAAAATCTAAGAAGGGGAGGAGATGAAGAGGCTATCCTAATGCGTAAAATAAAAGCTAAGGAAAGAAACAGTCTAACCGAAATAAGAAGCCAACACTTGACATAATGAGTCAAGGTAGATTTCCTATCCTTTGGAATATCAATACTAAACCAACACATTATTACTTGGGGATCCAGATGAACTTATTATCTTTAGTACCACTTTGCATTAAGCACATTAAAATTCTGACAAAAATCGGGCAGAGTAACGGCTGTTTTCGGGTAAAATCCTTACCATAATTCCTTGGAATTAACCATCAAGGGCTTTCAAGGAAATACCTGCACACACAAACAGACAACAATCCAATGCCAGACAGACAGAATAACGACAGAGTAACAACAGAATAACAAGGTCCAGAGGTATTAAGTCCAAAAGTCCAAGTCTCTAAAATGCTCGGGATAGTAACCAATAGTCCATAGGGCCTTAGGTGTTTTTTAGATTTTTGTTATTTATTAGTGTTTTAGCACAAAAATAGAGTATGGTCCAAGTGGACAAAAAGAAAATAGCGAAAACATAAATAAAACGTCCAAATGGACAACGAGAAAATAGCGGAATATAAACGTCCAAATGGACAAAGAGAAGATCGTAGAATCTTAAGGGTAAATGGGAAGTATCTAAAGAGATACAAACCAAGCATGCACGAAGTAAAGATTGCCAAAACGTAGATATTTAAGTAACACTACGTAAGCCAAAATGGTCAAATTTGCGCCAAAATGGCTCTGTGACCAGGAAGCATTTATAAATAAAAACACGGCAAAAGATCTTCATTAATTGAAAAGCGAAGAGTACAAACGACTTTGGTCCATATAGGACATCAGAGATTACAAAAGTGGAGCAGCAAAAAGAAAAGAACTTAAAAAGGAACTATCCTTTAGTTCACCCTCTGGTCTAAATCTTCCAAAGATAGCGGATGAAGACCCTCTGCTTCGAACATGTTCATACGACCCGAGTCCCGCATCCTTCGCACCACACCTTTCCTGAGGAACAAGTAAGATAAAAACCTCCCAAAAGGAAGGCAGCTGACTGAACCCTCGCGAGAGGAAGTTAAAGCAACAGTTTCCACAAGCCGTCTGAAGATCAACAACGGAAAGTTGATCTTCTCCCCTCGCAAAGCACAGGAGATGAACTCCAAATCCTCCACCATAATCTGGTTTTCATCACAGCTTCGTGGATAGAAGTTACCCACTAGAAGTTGATGCCAAATCCTAATGAGTTTGGCGGTGTAAGGATCATTCTCCATGAGACTCTCCAACAGAACAGAAGTGGTCATGGTGAAACTGTTATCATCAAAGGTTGCCCCAGTGTTACTGCAGCGCAACAAATCAGAGATGGTGGAAGGCGTGATAGATATATCGGCCCCTCGAATGTTAGAAACTATAGTAGTTCTTCCTTCAGGATCAATACGTAGGTACGCAAACATCCAGAAGTCAGCAAGCATCTTAGGATAAACATTTCCTTCTAGGATTGATAGGTAAAAACCCATCTCCTGATTCTGGAAAAGGGCACGAAGGCTGATGCGATGCCTGATGAATTCTTCTGGGCAAGGTTTGAACTCTTTTTTGATGAAAGTTACAATGTTAGCATAGGTCAGGTTGTTGTTGAGTGCCATGCTAAGAGTTGAAAAAGTTTGAAGTTGAAAAGAGCGCGAGAAGGAAGATTAGAGTTCTGAAATGAAGGGGTAAAAAGAGTGTGAAGAGAAGAAAGGGACACTAACCCTTTATATAGACAAGAGGAACGGTAAGGAAACGTTTTTAGTTTTAAATGATTGATTAGACTGCATTTGGTGTTTCAGAGGGAAGTTATGATCACCGCCGTTTCCCGCCCTTGGAAGTTGGAATGTAATCATAAAACTGATGCACGCACGTCTTAAAGAGACGTTTAAGAAGAAATGACGTCAGCAAATAATGATGATTACGGCTAAGGGAGGAGAAACGTCAAGTCTAGGGTTGCGAAGGGTAATCGAGCCACGTGAGGCATTTATTAAGATTATTGTGGCGTAAAAAGAAAAGAAGATATCGGCAATATTGTGAAGTATGGCCAAACATTTATCATCGATCATTTCAGAGTAAAATGTGAATACATAGAAAGACAAGTTTGCATATATTCTGAAAAGGAACGATTACAAAACAAAGGATCGGTGCTACAAAGAAAAAATACAAAGCTCGAAGACAATTAATTAAAATCCTTGGGAAGGCTATCTTTGATCTTTGAATATTGAGCCTCCCACGAAGACATACTAAGCTCGAGTAATGCTTGTTGCCTCTTTAACTCTTTGATCTCTGGCACCAATTTCTGCGCAGCTTCGAAGTGTTGGATACCCAGCCGTGCTACTTCAGCTATCTTTAGATCATTGGATTGTTGAATAGTTGCTTGGCGAGACTCGGCTTCTTGTATCTTCTCTTCAAGTTTCTTAATCTCTTGCTTCCAAGATTTTATATTTTTCTCACACTCATCATATTCTTCTTGTTTCTTCAAACGCTCCATCCTAAGAGCGTCACCCTTGTTGGTTGCCTCAGTGGCAGCTTTCCATGACGAACTATGAGAGGCCATTTTTGCAGCAAGCTCTTCATTAACCTTGTTCTGTCGAAGAATGTTAGCCTAAAGCTGGTCGAGTAATGAGCCCAGGAGTACAATCACATCTGAAACCTCTTTCGGAACCAGGAGTAAATCCACCTTTTTCAAAAGTTGCTTCAAATCATGACATTTCATGGAATCCTTGCTTAAGAATTCGACGAGGTTAGTTTCGAAGAATTTTTCCCTTATTTGATGAAGGAGGCTGGAGATATCCTCTTTGCCTCCAGATTTGGTCTGAATAGTGGGAGAAGCTTCAGACGTGAGAATTGAAGTACTATCCATGGTCATCATGGTTTTGAGAAAGCTGAGAGGATCAGTTTGTTTAAGTTGCTCCAATTCTGAAGGAGTAGGTGTGGGTGGAGTAGTTTCAGGAATATCGACAGTGTTGGAATTTGAGTTTCCACAGGGGTTTGTTTCGACTAACTTGGAGGTTTCCTCTTCGACACCTTGATCAGATACGGTGTCCTCACTCCCAATCGATGGCACCGCTGCATTATCTTCACCTAGGAATTGACCCTCCTCACCCATACATGTGTCTTTGCGAATAGGAGGAGAATCATCAGTCGAATGGCTTACTTCAATAGGAGATGCAGTATTGATAGTGGCAAGAGGAGTGACATCTTCAAGGACTGGTGAAAGTACATGAGAGATGTGCTGAGAGGCACCTGCAAAATGAGAAAATATGGGTAATTATAGTGCGAGAGTTGCAGGAAAATTATTTGATTTAAGCAAGAGACTTCTTGGCTCACCTTGGGGATTACCAAGGTCAATTGCAGCATTGAAAGAGTTAAAGTCAGAAGTAGCGGTTCCAATATCATCCTGAAATCATAAGGTGACGTTAACTTAATCATTCGAAATAAAATTCATAGAAATGATTATGTTGTAAAGACCCAGATACCTTAGCTGCATTAGTGGCTGGACTTGAATTATGGCTTTCCATCACTAGAGCGTTACTAGTGGCTTTCAAAGGTGATTCTTCAGAAGGCGCTTTATCACTCGAAGAGGCAATCTTCGAAGATCCAAGTTTTTCCCTTTGCCCACAGGAGTGGTAACCTTTTGTTTCTTCTTCGTCCCTTGTCTGGTACGAGTGGGAGATTTGTCGTCCCCATCCAAAGCAGCATCTGGAGTAGCAGTTGGAAGAGTCTTTCGCTTCGAAGATGTCGGAGGCTTTGAACTCTGAAGGGAACAAAATACATTAGACGAGAAAATGAGCGTTATCCGTAAGACGTGCAAAATTGGAATTTGAAGGACGTGTGTACCGTGGGTTTCGCGTCAGTTGTGACAGAGTCACTCTCACTTGGTTTCTTGCTCTTCGAGGCCTCAGAATCTTTCTGCACATGAATTGTTTTAGCCTTTCTCCTGTGAGCAACAGCTGTAACAAAGATGGAAATTATTATCTTAGTGAGGGATAGAAAAGTCAATCTAAAATTAACTAGACCCAAACCTTCGGGTATTGGAGTCAAGACACGAACGTGTTTAAGATCTATATGAAGATGCCCTTTGAAAGTATCCAGGGTATGCTTAGTCGGGACCACTCGTTCAGCGCGTTTTTTGGTACTCTCTTGAAGAATTTTGAGAGCATTCCCACACACGAACCAGTCTGGGAAAGGAGGACTTAAAGCCACACCAAAATCAGCACTTGGTAGTGGAGGGAATCTTGGAGGATTAAGTTTAAATGCCACTTCATAACGTAGTTCTGGTCGAACAGACGGGGGCAATTTTAACTTACCCAGTTTTGCAGAAAACTTTTCACGTAAAGTGACAGCAGCTTCGCGAACGGTCCGACTAAGGTCATCAGGCCTGTAAATAGTTTCAAAGAACTTTTGAAAGGCTTGGATTTCTTTAATATGAGTTGAAGTACCTTTGCGAAATTTATCCTGCACAGCAGCAAAAGCTTCAGTTAGTTCTCGAGTAAGGCCTTCGACATCATAGATGTGTGTGGTATAATAATCTGACCACCATTGTTGAAAATCTGGTGTGGTATAGAAAGCAGGTACAAAAGAGACAGGTGCAAGTTTGAAAATATCAGTATATTTGGCTATTTTCGCTTCACATTCCTCTTCGGTTAGGTATAAAGTGCGGAAACATATGTGATTCCTTTTGTCATACAAGCACTTGGGTTTCACTTGGACCAAGCCAAACTGTCTTGACACAAGATTTGGCTGATAGCAAACGAGGATGTATTGACCTTTGGAAGGTTGAAGGCGATAATAGAATAACCTTGGGATAAGGAAAGCTTCCCAAATAGCCAGAGACTCAGCTTGATGTTCCGGAGATGTTACAGGAAATTCTCGAGTAAACCATTCAGGACCCACAGCTCTTCGTACGAATGGGGCCATTGAAGAACTGAACTGGTAACGTTTAGCAAACATCATTATATATGCTAAAAAATGTTCACGAAGTTTCCCAGTTTCTTCTTTTGGGGTCAGCAAGGCCAATCGAGTCCCTTCGACAGTTCGATCTTTGATTTTTGGAAGTTCTTCGTTAATGATGCCCCGCAATGGAAGGTGAGCCTCGAAAGTGGCATTAAGCCATAGTTGTAATAACCAGAAGGGACCAGCGAAAAGAAGAGATCCTGTTGTATAAGTCTTTACAAGGTCTACGGCTTCACTAAGGTTTTCGTAAAGAAATCCTAGAATCAATTCGCTCAGGTTCAGTCTCTTTCCATCGTGTAATTGATTAGCCATGCATAGATATCTTTTTGCTACTTGTATGGATCGAGAGCAGAAAACACATCTCAAAAGCCATAGTGCCAAAAAAGCAATATGTTCTACGTCAGAGACCTCAGCATTTGTCTGATCATGGTATTGCTGGATGAAAGCAGTGTAAGTAACTGTGGCTTCATTGAAGTTGATGGTATCAACATCCGAGACATTAGGGTCAAAAGTTTCACCAGTCGGTCGAAGACCTGTGATGGCAGCTACATCGAAAAGGGTTGGAGTAATCATTCCGCATGGGAGATGAAAGGTATTATGAGAAGCGTCCCAGAAATGGATTGACGCTACTAACATGGTTTGGTTATACTCTAAACCAGTCTTAGATAACTGAATGAGGTCGTAAATCCCTAATTCTTGCCAGAAAGAGGCGTTTTGTTTCTCTACTTTGTTCAACCAAGAATAGTATAGTTCTGGATCTTTTGCTAAAGGGATTGACCTAAAAACCCTTACAAAATTGGTTACATAATCTAACCTAATTTTCTCTAAGACTAGGGGAGGCGTAGTCGAAGCTTCTCCTGTAGGGTTAACCTCTTCTGAGATGGGATTACCTTTGTCATCTATTTTTATCTTGCTCAACAGAGGCCTAGTTTTATAATACGCAGGAAAGAATTTATCTGATGAACTGTTTTCTCCTGATAATGGGCCCATGAAAGCACAAGTCTTTTCAGAAAGTTCAAAAGGGATAATTACCTGAGAAGCGTAAATAGCGTGTTCTTCCGCAGTATTCGGTTTGGGTATGTATTCCTGATTCCCCAGTTGTGTAGGTTTCTGAAGCTTCAGAATTGGTTGGAGAACATTTGAAGAAGACGCCATTGAAAAATGTTGATTTGAGGAAGAAGTTTGAAGAAACTGAGCACGTTGTTTTCTGGAGAGAGTTTGAATGGAACTGAAAGGAAAAAGAAAGGAAGAGGCTAGGTATTTAAAGGTTTAACGGGAACCCTTTCAAACCTTTTGGGTAAAAACTGGAGGACACGCGGCAAGTGTTGATTTAATCCAACGGCGGTCGAACAGTCACCAGCTTTATTCCTAGGATATAGGAGTAATGATCATAAAGTAAGGTCAAGACGTGGGAACGCAACTGTTGAGAAGACGTTTCTGAAAGTGATAAGACGTTTTGGAATTAGAGTTTTAATTGATTATGACGTCAATTATTAGTCTTGGGACTCTAAGAAAGCAAAACGAAATCCCATCGTGGCAAGAAACGCCTATTTCTTTCGTTTATCGAAACAGGCGTTTATTGGGGGCAATTTGTTGGCTGGAGATTTCGTTTGGGAAGATTAACCTTCGAAAAGCTTGAGTTCGAAGAATGATGGTTACTGAAGACCATCTTTGAAGATTTAAGAATGGCTACTGACGGCTATGTTTCAAGAGAAATGTCTAAGTTAGAACGAAAGAGAGGAGTGTTAATGCTAGCACAAAAGGCACTTTTTGCCGAGACTTAGACAATTCGCGGAAAATTGCATGAAGTACTGAAGCTTAGTGTATTTCCGCATCAATTTCGAATATAGCTATACTGCCACGCGTCGAAAAGGACTCGAGCGGGAAGATTTGAATTGCGAAACGGTTTCCATAAACTGCACATCGACAGATGGCGTCCCCAGGGTTCTCGTGGATAACGTGGCATTAGATTATTGTACGACCGTTAGGGTCGAATTTAGTATAAATAGGAGTCTTAATGATAGGATTTCGTGTGTTCATTTTGTACAAATTACTCACATATCGCTCAAGTATCAAGTGTTAAGAGAAAGAGTTCGCTGAGAAATGTACGTCTGACACCACCAATTTGAAGACATGTGTATTTACTTTTATCAAATGTCTTTTAATTTCTTTACTTCTCTTTCCCTGTTTATGCCTTTACTTTCAAAGTCATTTAATTTCCATGTACTGTAATTTTCTCGCAATTTACATTCTTGCACGTTAATTTTCTTGCAACTTACATTCTCGCATGTTAATTTTCTTGCAATTTACAATTTCGCAATTTACATGTTTTCTCTTATTACGATTTATGTTTCGAAGTTATACTAACTTATGCAATTAGCGTTGTATCGAATGATTAACCATTTGAACATAAGTTCCTTGAAATCAAAACAAACAGGTATGAACCAAATCACATCAACAAACCCTTTGTTTGACTATGTCCTAGGATCAATCTAGTCGATCCTGCGAGTAACCAAATCATATTTATTATAGTTTGGAGGACTAGCGGTTGTTTACCGGAAATCACCGTAAACAGAAATATAAAAAAAACAAAGTTTTAGTTTGAATTTTCAAAATATTCACACGTGGGCCCCAATATACTTGGATGAGCCATTCAGAAAAAGGGATAGAAATTGGACTTGTTGACTGGTTATTCACGACAGGACACGCGTGGTCCATGGTCCCCTGCACTACTCATCATTTTCCTCCCGTAATTAGCTACGGATCTGCTTGGATTTAGTTGCACGTTTTGCTACGAGTTTTCATAGCAAATTCTGTAACCTTAGAACCTGCAAAAAAACGAGCTAAACAACAAAAGAAACAGCCTAGATCTACTAATTAGGATGCTCTGAATCCAATGGTGTCATTATTTTCGATTGAGGAGGCCGGCAACCATGAGAACCAACGTGAAAGACATACGTGCCCTAACAATGGTGTTATTCGTTTTGCACGTCAAAACTCCAATCCAATGATTCAAATGTCCCCTAAATGATCTCAGGAACTCAAAAAAGTGATCAATCTAGATCGAAACATCTTAAAATACGAGACACGAAAATCAAATATATATGATGATAATAAACATGGTGTATGCATTTCAACGGTTCTACATCTTATTTATTGACCCAATCTTACTCTTTTATACCTTAGATGTTGAATGGAAGGAATGGTTGGAAAGCTTTGAAAATCCTTGAAGCAAGAAAACGAAAATTTGCACTTTCTTTGATATTTTGACAACTTTGAAACCCTTGTATTCTTGCCAATTTCCGTCCTCCCCTCAAGGCTGCATGGTATGAGTATGTTTAAGACTGCAAATTAGGGTTAAAAGTTTGGCTTGGACTTTAGGTTATGAAGTGAATTGGAATTTTGAAGAAAATATGATACAAATCTTTCCATTTTTGGGTGATTTTCTTCATGAGAAAGCTATCACATTTTTTGACACTCTTGTGATGTTATTTGGGCCTCCAAATGATTAAAAATAAAGTCTCATAATTAAATTCACTATTTTATGATTTTATTTAATTTAATTTTAGCATTTAAATTAATAAAATCCAAATAAATCAAATGAATATCATAAAAATGTGGGAATAAATTTATGGGCTTCTATTTATGTATCAACCATGTTTAGAGTCCAAAACTTTGGCCCATTAACTTAAAAGTCCTAAATTTGCCAAATTAACTTTCATGCTTCTCTTGAAATTTGACCAACTTATGCAATCCATAACTTCCTCAATTTTTGTCATACGAAAGTATTCTTGGACAGTTGAGAACCCTATGAGATGAAGATCATCTTGAGCAAATTTACTTGAGTATGTGAGGACAAATTTGAGGGTGCAACAGGTTGCCTACTAATGAACTAAATGAGATCATTTTGGCCATAATGCATTGACATGTAAGAGCTTGACACAGAATGTGTTGTGTCTAATTATTGATATGCATGTTACCCGACATTGAACTTTGGCTAATTGAGATTGTATTTTAGCTATGTAGAGAAAGGTTAAAGCTGAGAAAAACCACAAGCTGCAGATACTCAAACAAGTGATAAACCAACTTTTGCCATGCCAACTATGGAGCCAAGTGACAAACCAACTACTGCAGAGACACTCAACCAACATATTCCATGCCAACTGTGGAGCCAAGTGGCAACCCAACTGCTACAGAGACCTGAACAACATCTGTCATGCCATTTGTGGAGCCAACTCAAAACATTCCTGAAATGGTGCAAAGTCATACTGAATCTTGTGTTTGTAGATACATGTCAGACACAAGCCAAAATAAAGAAAACAAAGAAACATATCCCTGTAATTAGGAGAATGAGTGAAAGAGTAAAGTTGAGCATTTTTAAAAATCCCAATATAGGCCTAGGATTAAATGACCAACCAATTACAATACAAGAACCTGAAGAAACAATAAATGCTCAAGATTTTAGGCATGAGGTATCCACTAGGTCTTTGAACTCTTGGATGAAGAAAAAAGCGGAGATTAAGTAGTTGTTATTGAGTTATGTTTTGTTTTGTGCTAGTTTTTATTGAGTAATGCTTGTACTGATGTTGAAGACCAATAATGTAACAGACCTATAATGTCCATTTTCACTGACTTATGTTTTATTTTGTGATAGTAAGAAGTGCTAGTACTAGTAATACTTGAAACAGACATATAATGTTTTACTGATGTATCAGAGATAATGTCATTTTGGTCTTGTGTAAAATCTATGCTGATAAGTTTGCGTTTGTACTGATATAACATGAAATTCTGGTATAGCAGACCCAGATGTCATGAGAGATGTCGAGACATCAGATCTGTCATGAAAAGCACAGACAATATATAAACAACTTTGCGTAGTACTGAAAAGTAAAGAACAAAGTCAATTATTGACCCAGTTCGGTGACAAAAACACCTACTCTGGGGGCTACCAAGCCAGGAAGAAGATTCCACTATTAGTAGTACTATTTTATGTAAACAACCTCCGGTTTACCTAGTCACTACCCAATGCAACCTTTATCTCAGAAACCCATCCAAGAGAATAGAACCTCCGCTCACTCCCTAGTGATACCTAACTGCTACAACCCAGTAACAACTATTTGAACAACAACCAAATTACACACTCTACAAGACAATACCTAGTCAAAACTCTTGACTAAGAACAAGAACTTAGAGTTACTTAAAAGCTTCCTCCAAGAACAATACACCTCTTACCTACAGGCTTCGAAGATTACAATATGTCTCTTGCTTCACAGCTTCGAGACAGACATGGTGACCTTCCCATAACCCGGGAAGTTCACCCTTCCAAACCCTAGGATTCTACATCTTCAATCCTTATCAAACTAGGATATAACTTGTTATATTCCTAGCCTAAACATAACCTATACCCAACTGGACTTGGGATTCTAATCGCAGCATATTTGCTGTTACAAATCAGTAAAATCTTCTGCTAAAAAATAGGTCTTCAATCAAATCTTTCTAAATTGTCTCCAATTATAGAAAGTTTTTATTCTTTAATATTCTTCTTGATTCTTCAGACCTGTTAAGTAAATCATAACGTATATGATTTGTACAATATTCAGGAATATTCTACCCTCTTTTGTAGTAGTTACATCGTAACTGATTTAACTAAAACTCCTCACTTCAGCTCACGCATGATGTCGTGAAATCCCATGTGACATGTTGTTCTAGATGTTGAATTAGTTTAACACAACATATTCTAGCATTCCAATGGGACTCTTTGTTGTACCTGTTCTTCTTAGCGTGTTTTTACACTATATTATTGATGTTATTACTTGTTTTACAAAAATTAAGTCAATCCTAAAATCTAGGAACTAACAATCTCCCCCTTTGGCAAATTTTTGGCTAAAACAAATTAATTACAGATTACATCTTAACATGTAGAACATAACTTCTAATAACCACTAGACCTCAACAATTGGGTAGTGGGCTACAACAACTGTGGATGGAGTCAGTCTTCAGTTAAGATATGTCAAGACATCTCGTTCAGCATCTTCAATCTAGCATTCTAAATGAGCTCGATTTGTAGCACAGACCTTAACACCAACAATTTTGGTGTATATGAGGAAGAAGATATATAACTCTCCCCATTAATCAAAGAACTACCTGCATGATATGTCATACTGGATACACAAATGGTGTAACTCAGATCACAGGTCACAACAGTTCGTCATAACTCATAACACAAGTCATAAACAGACACCAAACAGCCTTATGATAGAACATTTTTTTTGACATGTTTGGATATCATGTGAGTATAAACTCTTGGCTGAGCATCTTAGCAAGTATAACCTAGTCCCTCTTTTTTCCCAAAAATTAACAAATAAGGCCATCACAAAACCAAACCCAAGAACAGCTTACCCATACCCGTATGAACCTCATAATGATCAGCACCTTCACACTGTGAAACGATTAATAGCAGAAGGCTCTATAAATAAGCTAATAGGAGACTTATGAAATAACGATCCTTGATAATATCACAAATTGATTGGTCAAGGAAAACGTTATTTGAGGGGAAAACCACCACAAACTAATGTGTACTGTCCAATATCCTTGAATGCCTTTAATAACGTTGGACTGTTTCTTCTGAGCAGATAGAACATACACGTGCGTAGTCAAAAAATATTCCAATTCCAAGATTGCCTTTTGACTACCTTTTCTGGCTGTGGACCTATTCTTCTAGAAGAACCAATTTCCTAAGAAATTGCATGCATAGTCACAGACACGACTTTCTAACTAAGCTTTGATGTTATCTTCCAAAATGTTTCTTTGCTAGCTTTTAAAAGAATATATTCTCAAAACATATCATGACATTTGGTTAGACATTGCCTCTCATGCCTTAGTATCCTTGCAAGTATTAGTTCAAGCGAGCTACTTATACAAAATCCTCCATTGCTTAAACTGTCATCAACTCTTTTTCTTCTGCTTTCAAGATTACTGCCCTTTCTTCAACCAAATTTAACTATGACATTATGAATGATACTCTACTCAAACACAACCATCAGTAGTTGTGATCAAAGACGGGGATAAGCATTATTAGTCATCTTAATATTTCATAGGTACCAACCAGATAATATCAGAGTTCATTTTCCTTCCAGTTAATGACTAAAGTCTCAGATACACCACACTCCACCTGAAGCTACCTAATGAACCAACCAACCACAATCCTCAACAGCACAAACTAGACATTGACAGAATGTCAGAACATTCTTTAGAACATCCTTGCAATACAATTGCAAAGACAGACTCATGACTCTAGACTCAAGACTCTCATGTCAACAATATGTCAACACAAAACTAGACGCAACAACATTCTTTTCTCCCCCTCTTTAGTCTAAAATTGACAAAAGGTAATAATAGGAAAAAAGAGTAAAGCAAAATAACTCAAAAAAAACTTAAAACAAGAACAAACAAACCCTAAGAAACAAAGAGTAAGTCTAAGTTTCTCCCAAAAAGAAAATTACCCCAGGAAACTAAGAGTAAGTCTAGGTTTCCAGAAACAAAAAGACTTTAACAAGAAACAAACAGAGAAAATTATACACAAATACCTCCACACCAGATACACTTGATTAGGAAATTCTCACATATTCCAGAACAAATGTTCCTAGCTAGCTTGCTACACAAGGTCCAGACTGCCACTATCTGTAACTTAGAGTAGAAGAACCCCTTTTTCATCAGCCATTCTGCTCTCGCCTTTACCGTGACAGTAATTATGTTTTGCCGGAACATGTTACTATAAATAAGATCAGATACAACTCCATACTATCAGAAGTGCCACTTATGGCACTATTTTTGAGTGCCAAAATCTTCTTTTACATCCCAGGCAACTGGTAATTTTCATAGATAGAACTAAACTCTTAGAACTCAGCACAACCATAACACTTTCTGAATCTTGAAATTCAGATTACATTGGACAAATACAAAGTCTCCCGTCAATGTATTCACCATACATGAATAGACTAACCTTTTCTCACAAGGTAAGACAATCCTCCTTCACACTTATGGCAATTGCTGACCCTTCTTGGTTTCAAACTTCTCTCTGAGTCACAACCACTTCCTTGGGTGAAAATACACATTTGAGATGATGCTTCAACATGAGATCTAACATTAATCTCAAACATTTGTGTATGATATATACTATGACTTTGGAGGAACATCCATAGTAGTTCATGCACAACTCCATGCAGGGGATATAGGAGCTCACCAATATCTGATCACCTTTTCTGATCAGACCAACCATCTCCATACCAACAACATGTCATATCAGCTGACACACTGTCCTTGACATATGAACTTGACCTTCATGCTCAAGAAATCAGTCCTAACTTGAATCAGAAATAAACTGAACCAAGAAGTAGATAACTGATTGGCCACCAAACTACATGCCAACCTACTGCACCTATAAAGGAGATTCCCTCTTCAAGGTATCCGCAACAGCCACTCCTCCAGACTCCAGATAAGAATCCAAAATATTCATCTAAAATGATTTAGATGACATTTCAAACTTGCAGACACCCATTGACCATTTGTTTTAGGTTGATACAACTATACAACAGATGTTCCATTACGGGTAACTTTCATCAACACAACAAGAGTTCAATGTTCTCATAGACTTGACCAGGATATCAAACTTGAGTAGATAACCTCTATTATGTTGAAGAACCAATATATGCGACATACCTCCAAAGATAAGTTCTTAGTGCCATGATGTTAAGACATGACACTACCAACTCAGCTTCTCTTGTGATGAAACTTCCTACCCAACAATCTAAGACGTGTTTTCTGAACATACATCTTAGCTTCATAGCTCAAATGCCTCCTCTTCCAAGTTAGGAGTAGGTTCCAAACATGTGTGATAAATACACATTTGTTTAGTACCCAAAGCATATATACTATAAGGAGATCCATTCCAGTCAACATGATGTTCCAGCATTTAATAGAACATTTGTTTCTACTTTTGGAACATACAACTGAACTTGGTACTAAGGCTAATGGTGCCTCAAAAACATCCTTTGATCAGTTCTGAAACAAGCAACCCTTTCTTCAGCAGTCCGAAACAAAGGTGACAAGATTCTTGAAACATACACTGTCAGTCCTACTAAAGTGCCTTTATGAAGGAAATTGAGAACCAGGACTCAAGTGTCACTGGCAACTTTATAGTTCTTGAGGAAATCAAACCCTAATGCTAAGACAACCATGTTTACAAGCTGTCGCACGCTCACGAAAAATGAACAGAGTCGCCACCAATATATTTATCCCATAAGGGAAAGGAATATCAGAAAACCTAACAAAGGAAGGAACAAGGTCTTGCGACCAGAGAATCAAGGTACGGGAGTCGGTTACGCGAGGGGAAGGTATTAGCACCCCTCACGCCCATCGTACTCGATGGTATCCACCTATGTTTGTTTCTATCTAAAGGGTGTATACTATGTCTATGTCTATATGCGAATGAATGCAAAAGAAAATACGGGGAAAAGAAGGAAATATTTACAAGTGTGCTCGTTCAAGCCCCGCGACTTGATGCCTACGTATCCTTTTCAGGAATCAGAGCGCTGTAGTTCGGCTAAAGATTTTCTGTTTGTTTTTGTGTTTTTTAGTTGGGCGGCGTTAACGCTCGCGCTCTTGCATAAGGGACAGCCTAGGATGCAATGGAGCGGAGATAACGGTGCCCTTAGGCAAAAGAAATGATTGGTTTGTGTCTTTTAGGGTAGATGAGTGATGAACAGTTCCCAATACTGGGCCACTCATCACTTTCTCTACTTTGCTTTAGTCTGAACCATTGTTAGATGTTTTAAAGTGTTTTTGGTTGTGTATTTTTTAAGGGAATTTACTTCACGATTCGAATCACATAAAATGTATAATGATCGAGAAGCCGATTAGGGAATGAATCCCACTCACTTCCATCCCATTATGTAATGTTTGAGAAACAAATTAGAGAATGAATCTCACTCATTTCTCTCCCATTAATTAATGTTTGAGAAACAGATTAGGGAATGAATCCCACTCGTTTCTCTCCCATTAAGTACTGACCGAGAAACAGATTAGGGAATGGATCCCACTTGCTTCTATGTCACTAAGTGATTGAGAAATAGATTAGGGAATGAATCCCACTCATTTCTCTATCACTTGCTTAATGTGATTCGCATCTTCCTTTTATTAATGTTTTAAAGAGTTGAAAAAGAAAAAGAATGCAATAGGGAACTATATCTAAATTCTAGTCTAAGTTGTTTACAAGTCTAAATCCTAATGTTAACATGAGATGGATTCTAAAAGGAGCAATAAAATGGTACTAACAAAAATAGGCCTAAAATAAGGCCAAAAATACGAGCAATAAAATCACACAAGCATCATACAAAAATGAACATGGAAATAGTACAAAATGATTCAAGCATTAGTACAAAAATGAAGCTAAAAAAAACTACTATTTTTCATGACCTTCTTATGGGAAATTAAATGCCAAAATTAAACTAGAGATTCTACTATTTTTTTATGAGTTTTTATGAAGAAAACTAAATGTCAAAATTAACCTAAAAATCTACTATTTTTTTATGAGTTTTTATGAAGAAAACTAAATGTCAAAATTAACCTAAAAATCTACTATTTTTTTATGAGTTTTTATGAAGAAAACTAAATGTCAAAATTAACCTAAAAATCTACTATTTTTTTATGAGTTTTCTAAGGTCAAAGATTACCTAAAAATCTAACAAACTATTAAAGGTTTTATCATGTTTTTATCAATTAAAAGTAAAAAACTATTGTGAAGTGAACTAAGATCTAATATTGATTTTATGCATTTTTTTATTTGATTTAAAACATGATTATGAATTAAAAATAGAAGCAAAGCAAAGATTAAAGTGGAAACTAAATCTACATTGCAGGGGGGTGTAAATTGAATTAAGCAGTGTGATAAGAAAATGGGCGTAGGGCCCAGGTCTAGCCCAAAAGACATTTTTTGTTCTTCTGCCAAAAAGAAGATGTTGGGCCCAGGGGGTGTGAATGGCAAAGCGCAGGGCCACAGAGTATGTTTTCTTTTTTGTTCCAGATTCTGTTAATACCAAAAAGGAGAGGGGTGTCATGGGCTTATGGGGGTGGCGGTTAGCGATTTCGTGGCCAAAGCTCAAATGAGTGGGTCAGCATGCTTAGTCAATTCGCATTAATTCTAAGTACCAGATTTATTCACATTAACCTAATTAAACACCATTGACAACAGTTAATCCACGTCTTAAATCCATTAACCACGTTTACTACACATTAACCTAGCTTAATTCCTATTCAGTAAACAGAATAAAGAAAAAATGAATAAAAGAAAGAAGAAATTAGAAAAGGGATTTAGGGTTACCGGATACGACGCATTAGCTTCTCTTCTTCTTCGTGAGCGAACGGCGGTGGCGAGGTGAATCTTGTCTCCGATCAAAATCCCGAACAACACCGTGATGAAAACCCGTTTCGATAACCTCCTCTCTCGATATCGCTCTCCCTCGCGTCCCTCTCCTCTCTACTTTAATCGAACTCTTCGTGCTCGATTCGACCGAAGAATCTTCAGAGACGATCAATGATGATGAAAGTCAATCGAAGTTGTTGACGGCGACGCGAAACTGAAACGAAGGTTACGATCATGCGGTTGGCGAAATAAACGCGAGCGGTGAAGAAGTCGTGAATCGAAGCCGATACAAAAGCGAAGACGACGAATTCTTCAGGTAACACACATTCCGAACTCGTTCTTGTTTCCTTCTCTTTACGATCTCTTGTTGCTCTTCTTCTTTTATTCTTCCTCTTCTTTCCGTGATTCTTCTTCCTCTTCTTTTTTGATTTTTTGTGAGAGTTCTGCGTTGTTGTGTTGCGTTGAGTTGAGAGAGAGTGGGGATGATTGTGAGATTGAAGGAGGCTAAGCTCTACTCCATTGAAGCTCAAATGAGAAGCTTCAATGGAGTCTCCTGTTCTGAGCGTATAGTGGTGAGGATTAAGGGAGAGAGAGAGTTCTGAGGGTGGAGAAGGTGGAGTGAGATTGAAGATGAGTGTGAGGGTGATGAAGAAGATGATTGAGAGAGGTGAAGGTGATGACGAGTGTGTGAAAATGGCGTGAGTCCTCAGTGTGTATGAGTGAGGTTTGAATATATAGAGGTGGAGGGAAGAAGTTAGTTAAGGGGAGAAGGATTCTGAGCCATTAGATTAGAGAGAATCGGTTAGGAGATTGAAGGGTGAGATCGAGAGTTGGTTATGATCAGTTATGAATCTGTTTTGGTTGTTAGAAGTGAGCTAGTTACCATGACTGCAATGTTAGTTATAGGTTGAGAGTTAGGTTGGTTTTCTGTTAGAGTTAACTGGTTAGAGAATAGGCTGAAGGTTATGAAATGTTTGGGATTGGTTATTTGATTGAAGGTTAGAGTATTTGTGTGGTTGAATTTGTGGAGCTGTTAGAAAGAGTTAGTTGCAAATGGTTTTGACAGTTAGGAATCGGTTAGGTTGTTAGGAATAACTAACTTCTGTTATGAGGTGGAGGGTAGAGATTGAGGTGGTTTGCAGTCAGTTAGCTGTCAGTCAAAAATTCTGTTATGAGATGGTTTGGACTGTTGTTTGTATAGTCACAGAACGTTATAGGTTGAGAAGCTTTAGTTAGAAATTCCATTTCAGTTAGTTAAAAACAGTTAGAGACATAGTTAATTGTCAGTCAAAAATGTTAATTAGTTATAAGTTGTTAGTAAAAAAAGTTAGTAACTGAGTCAATGTCAACTGAAATGTTAGTTAATAATCGGTTAAAAAGTTAGTTACGAACTTGAAAACAGTTAGGAGGGTTATGTTGGTTTGGGACTGTTATGTAGGTTAGTGGAATTATTCAGAACTGAAATGTGTGTATGTATGCCGGTTTTTTGTAATGACTGGAGATAGTATATATATGATGCTGGCAGGGGCTTCTTCTTTTTTATTCATGGGAGTTAGAAATGGTGAACTGGAGTATGAATGTAGTAATGATATGCAACCTGTTTTGGATAATGTCTGAACTTGTTTCGGTATTGATGTAAATTCCATGGTATGTTTGACAGGGAAAATAGAGAGCTGGCACTTGAGGATTTTAGCAAGGGAGGAGCTCGAATCGTCGCTTAACCTTTGTGAATGGTGCCCTGATATCTGAATGGCGTTACACGCGGATTCGACTCAGCTGCGAACTAAGTTTAAGCGCGAACTGGAATTGCATGACAAACTGTTTCGGACCCGGAGCTCCAATTGTCTTTGGTAAGCGTGGTTTGGACATTTGATGTTTGAATTTTATAGGACTGTGTATGTGTAATGTCTTCTCCGTTCACTTTCCTGTTCTGCTGAGTTTTTTACTTGAATGATACAGGATTTCGATTGCATTTTTCATGGCAGAACTTCTGAATATTTGGTTATCTCTGAGTGCAGGTGGCTGAACCTGGTGAACCGATTTATTTCTTGATCATGTAGGCTGCAAGGTTGGTGGTAAGTAATATGTATGCAAGGGCTGCAGTGTTTGTATATTGGTTTTCTTTTCTGTTGTGGTTTCAAGGTTGTTGGAGGTTATTGTTAGGACAAACCTCACTTGGAATGTTAGTTAGAAACTGTATGGAATTGTTAGGATAGGTTAGTTGGATAGGTTGTGGACAGTTTGTATGGATGAAATTGACTTAAACCTGTTTATATTTGGACTGCAATAGGTTTTCATGTGTTGAACTAGTGATGCACTAAGCCTTATATTTACTTTGGTTGGCATATTGATGGACCTGTGTTGATATGAAACTGAATGCTGGAGGGTTTTGTTTATTATGCAGGTTTGGTCATGGTTTTGAGAAAATCAAATACATGGTATTGGAATTGAAGGATCCCAAAAGAGATGGGAAAGCTTGGAAGATCATGATTTGTTGATGAAGCGCGAATTGCCATGGAGGGTGAAGATGAAGCCAAGATTTCCTTATGTAATTTCTTTATATTGGTGATGAAATATGGTGTAAACTTTTGTTTAGTGTAGTCTTTTGTAAATGGATAGGTATTTTAATGGATTTTTGTAATGAAATTTGGATTTGGAATTTGATCATGTAGAAATCTGGAGAGGGAGCATATATGAATGTTATTTTGAATAAGGCTACGACAAGCGATGTTTGGGAATGTATGCATGACCGAAGTGGTGAATGTAATACATAATGAGATGATGGGAGATTGTTTTAGGAATTTGAATGATGGAAGTCCTTTGTAGCTTGAACCTTATTTGGGATGTTAATGAAACCTTATTTTTTTTATTACCAATCTTGAATTCAAATCTCTTCAATTCGTAACTTGAATGAAGTCATGATGAGAGAAACCCACAAAGTCTTAAAGATTTGACTTTGGTCCAAAAGTCATTCTTCCTTGGTTGACTTTGACCGAAAGTCAAAGTCTTTGGCAAATGATTCTTTGATCTTGAAAATGACTTTCAATACTTCACGTGATGCCTTCCAATCTTATACGCTTAAGAATTTGATGTCTTTGATAAATGTAAGCGCATATTGGAATTCAAAGCGCTGGCTCTTAAACCCAGAACTTCAATTCCTTTATTTGAGATGCATCTTGATGACTTGTCTCCCTTTCTTTTTTGGGAAAGAATCAAAGCATTGGTCCCAAGCAAACTTATTTGAACCCTTGATGAACCACCTAAACACTTGATATTCTGAGAAACCCTGATGAAAATGTTATTGTGGCCTGATAACCTTGAACGATGAGGGGAACCTCGAAACCATAGGGAGTCCAAATTATCACCATCCTCGATCCCGTTGCCAACTTTATTGATTCATGATGCATGATATGATAAATGACCTAATGGGGAATATGCAGATGAAATACAAATCTATAAGCCAGTTAAAAATGAATTAAGGGTAGGACAAATTTGGGGTATGACAGCTGCCCCTATTTAATCGTCTTAAACCTGGATGTGAGATTGGCGCTAGCCTTTCGAACATTGAAGGTTGAAGAAGATTAAATATCAAAGTACCAGAAATTTGTCCTGAAGTGATGGTGTGAGTGTTTTGTTTTTGTTTTGATATCTGCTGGGGAAAGAGATTTTTTGTTTTTCTGATGGAAACATTTGCAGTGAGTAATGGTTGAATGGTGATAGCTTATAACGTGGTAACGGTGCCAATACAAGGTTTCCAAAGAGAATGGTTGTTGTATGAAACTATGATTGGAAAGTATGGGTCCGATGGAATGATAGGATCTACTGACTCAGAAATTAAAAGACAAGGATAAATGACTCGAAATCAAGGTGAGATCAAAAGATCCACGACTCAAATCTAGGGTAAGATCAACGGACCTACGACCCACACGAATTGAAAAAGATGAGGATAAGGTTGACAGACCTACGATCCACAAGAAATGAAAAAGACGAGGATAAGGTTGACAGACCTACGATCCCCAAGAAATGAAAAAGACGAGGATAAGGTTGACAGACCTACGATCCCCAAGGAATGAAAAAGATGAGGATAAGGTCAACGGACCTAGGATCCACAAGAATGCAAAGGATGAGGATAAGGTTGACAGACCTACGATCCACAAGAAATGAAAAAGACGAGGATAAGGTTGACAGACCTACGATCCACAAGAAATGAAAAAGACGAGGATAAGGTTGACAGACCTACGATCCACAAGAAATGAAAAAAGACGAGGATAAGGTTGACAGACCTACGATCCACAAGAAATGAAAAAAGACGAGGATAAGGTTGACAGACCTACGATCCCCAAGGAATGAAAAAGATGAGGATAAGGTCAACGGACCTAGGATCCACAAGAATGCAAAGGATGAGGATAAGGTTGACAGACCTACGATCCCCAAGGAATGAAAAAGACGAGGATAAGGTTGACAGACCTACGATCCACAAGAAGATTATTGAAAAGCACTTAGACTGGGGATTGGGGATTGGTAAAACCAATTATCGGCACCGTGGGTGGAGGTTTGTAATGGAGTAGCAGATATCAATTGGAGTTTGTAAGGACATTTTATGTGGGGATGTATCATTGTCTTGATTGAGGGATGATTTATGTTATCTGGCCTATGCCTTGTATGCATGTTTGGATTTTTTATGGCGTAATGCTCCATTTTTGATGGATATGCTACGCTTTTGAGGATGCAATGTTATATGTAATGAATACTATATGCAGAATGCCAAATAAAGGCATTAGTGATGTAAACACCAGGGAGAACCCCCTTAGTGTTAAGGACCACGTGGAGGTGCCAATAGATATTGGAATTTGATTTGTAAGATGCACCTTCTGACTGTTGGCTTGTAGAGTGTAGAATAACTTCTGACTTCTCACCATGTGCCACTGCTTGTAGGATTTTTAGCTTTGAGGAGATTCCCTCAATTCACCATGTTAGGGATGAGGAATCCAAGTAAGGAGCCTTGATTAAGGGAAGTAGGACAACTCCTAGGAGAAATAAACTCCTATGCTTGAGGAATGGAACAAACTCTCGGGAGAAATAAACTCCATGCTTGGGGAGAGACCAAGGTTCCAGGAGAAATAACCTCCTATGATTAGGGAGAGGACAATAAAACTCAGAAGATCGTGCCCCAAGTTTCATGACCTATGAAGGAAATTTCCCTAGTGGATCCTTGGAGAGATTTGTCGAATCTCGACGTAACTGCCTCAGATTGGTCAAAGCTTGAAGAGATTTATCGACATGATTTCCCCATATATGCTGAATTTGAGAAGTCAAACCTCGATTCAATTGCCCCTGATTAGGTACATCTTACTAGAGTCCTCAAGCTTTCTTTGTTTTGAAGTCAAACAAACGTGGAAACAACTTTACCACGCTCAACGGAGTCTTCAAGCTCTTCCCCTCAAGGTAATTGAAGAAGGCATTAACTGTTCATGCCCAACGGAGTTTTCTGGAAGCTTGCCCCTTGATGGTCAACATTTGAAATGATTAGCTTTTACTCCTCGGAGTCCTCAAGTCTCTTGTATTTTGACATGATCAAGTTGCTCACTGATTCTCATCCTTGAAAATTTCCTTGATGTTAAGCATATATTTGTATGCAAAAGAATGTTAATTTTAAGAATGATGATTCTAATGCAACGCCTATGTTAGTCTTGAAGTTTAACTTTTGATGAAATGAGGTTGCGACCTCTTATGACTGAATCACTAGTTGACACAACCTCGATTTTTGTGTATGGAAGGTAAAGCAAAAGTACGATACCAACATGGATATGAGTTTCGCTTCATTGGGAGTCAGTTAAACGATATCTCATCGGAGTGTGCTTTCAAAATAAACCCTACTTCAATTAGGACTTTTAAGGGTTGTAACTTGGCCAGGTTCACGGTTTTCAGAAAACAAAGGATTTTTAGGCTCAAAATTTTTTGTACCCACCCCCTTCGTGATGTTCTCCATTCCTAGGTTCAATTAACTCGACATGAGTGTTCATCCCTCACAAGGAATTTAGAAGTGGTTGAAGAATCAATGAGGTTTTTTCGGACATGGCAGTCACTTAGTTTCTTTTTTGGTGTCTGATCACACAACTTTGTTCTTTTGATGAGGATCTTTATTTTGTAATCCTTGTTTTTCGCTTTTGCTTTGCTTTTTCCTCTTTTATTTCCCTAACTTTTGCCTGGACAAATTCTTTTGAATTTTATTTTGGGGTCCAGCGGGATGCCCTAACTTTTGCCTAAGTCGCTTGTTTTCAAGTTGTTGACTTAGCGGGCTCTTCTTTTTCTCTTTTTTTGAACAAGGTTGTGTGATCTTGAATCTCTGATTTGTTGAAAGTGATTGCGACTGCCTGAGTCCTTGATTGATGAGGAATAACCATTGTGGTTTTGATCCTTTTTTGGGATCTTTTGACGGAATAAAGATAACCATTGCGGTTTTGACATTCCTCAACCTTTTGAAGGGTAACCATTGTTGTATCCTTAGATGCACACCCTTTTGGTGAGTTTTGAACACTCGATCAAGTTAAATGAACACTACCCTGTCCCAAGGTTAAAATAAGGGTCTTTTATGATTAGAAAAGAAACTCCTACTTCAAGGCTCAAAGGGGTTATCGAGGGTTTATCTCCCTTATTCCTCCGGTGTTTGGGGATTAGAAACAATGCCTGTACATCCTCAGTAGGGTTTTATTCAAAAACACATGATTAGAGATTTTTCATTTTTATCTTTCATCAATCTCCCTCAGCTTTTTGCATAAGCAAGCAATTAGTAAAGTTGGTATCGTAATGCCAAAACATTTTATGAGTGAAAGCGAATGGATTACTTCAAGACAAACATAAACAATGTATTATGATTTTTCATTCAGAAATTAACAAGTTTTACATGCTATTGATGCTTAAACACACAAATGAAAAATTACAATGAGAATGCAGTAAGAAACTAAATGGGTGTCGTTGTTGAGGAGACTTGACTCCGTCTGGACTTGTTGAGCTTGAATACTTTCTGCAGTTCCTTCCAAACACTTCAGATTACTTCAAAAGAGAACTCCGACAAAGTCACCCAAGAGTTGTAAACTTTTGCCTTGCTTTAGGGATTCGAGCAATGCGAATGATGCAATGCTCAAGATAAGAGTATGTCTTGCTTATCCCTCGTGCGGGAGCCCCAAGCATAGATGTTGTAGAAGTATTCATTATCAAAAGTGGAGGAACCTTGCGTGGTCATCAAACTGAGAACTTGTGGTGAAGAAGACCTTGAGAATGAGGAGCATTGTGTAGAATACTCTTGATTACCACATGGAAGAAGATTCTGACGAAGTCACCCAAGAATTTGTAATGCTTTAGGGATTCGAGCAATGCGAATGATGCAATGCTCAAGATAAGAGTGCGTCTTGCTTATCCCTCGTGCGGGAGCCCCAAGCATATTCATTGAAGAAGTATTTACCATTAAACATGGAGGAACCTTGTGTAGTCACCAAACTTAGAGAAGCTATTTGTTGCAAAGAGATCAAACACCAACTGAAACACCAACCTCCACGGATACAACTGAGCATAAGAACCTTGAGACGCTTCTACAAAACATTATTGATTTCTTTTTTTGGAAAAGATTATGACAAAGTTGCTCGAGAATTTGTGGTGCTTTTATTATTATCATACCAACCAACTCAGACAAGGAAGTAGTTTTCAACAAAATAGGGAATACTGAAGTGAGAATACGGAAATGAAGTGATGATTGCCAATGTTGAGGAGCCTTGACTCCATTTGGGCTTATTCTTCTTTTTTTTTTTTTTTGTGATACTTTCTGGAATACGGGCATTCACTTATGCATGAACTCTTCGTTTTATGCGCAGGCCATTTGGAGTGAATGATATTACTTTAGAGTCAATGAGATCTTGGACTTTGTGTTTCAAAATACTACAATCCTCAGTTGAATGTCCAGATGTCCCAGAATGGTACTCACACCTTGCATTTAAGTCATATCCTTGAGGAATTGGTATTGGAGGGGGCTTAAACTCCCTTAATTGGACCAAAGAATCCTTGAGCAAATGAGAAAGCAGCTGACCATAGGTCATAGGAATTGGGTCAATCCTTCTTGGTGGTCTCCTTGGCATTTGTGGACCCTGCTGATGGCAATGATTCCAGTACCCATTCTGTTCAGGTGTCTTCCTCTTTTGACCTGGCTGTGAAACAAATGGAGACTGATGAGGTGGGAAACTTGGAACCCAAGATGGTGCATTATGCTTCTGATTTGAAGTAGATCTGACATAGAAGCATGAATCAACCTTTTCTTCCACCGCAATTGGAACCCCATTTCCTCGAACAAACATACCCTCAGGGGTGAACAAAATCACTTTTGAATCAATGAGATCTTGAACTTGATGTTTCAGTGCCCTACAATGCTCAACATCATGACCAGGTGCCCCAGAATGGAACTCACATCGAGCATTGGCATCAAAGTTGGGGGGAAGCTTTTCAGGCGTAGCCAATTCTCGTAGCTCAACCAACTGAAGCTCCAGCAAACAGGGAAGTAACTGAGCGTAAGGCATCGGGATAGGATTGAGAATTCTCTGAGGTATCTTAGGCTTTTTCCCACACATTTGGCCCCCTTGAAGAACAGATTGGCATGGAGGTAATGGCACATGGAGTTGAGAAGGAACTTCCTGAGGTATTCCATGAGTGGGAAGGGATCCTACTGAAGAGAAGGGATCAACAACTTCTGTTGCAGCAGTAGGAACAACATCCCCTTCCTTCCTTAATACCGTCTTCAGAACCTCCATGACCAAGCTCAATTGAGTCTTCAACTGACTATTCTCTTCTTTTAGTGCATCCTGATTATGGACCAAACC
This sequence comes from Vicia villosa, assembly GCF_029867415.1. Lineage (NCBI taxonomy): Eukaryota > Viridiplantae > Streptophyta > Magnoliopsida > Fabales > Fabaceae > Vicia > Vicia villosa. Next base: position 138,760 of record NW_026705779.1, on the reverse strand, counting down.
TTGCATCTCCAACATAAGATGACCCATTTGTTCCCTCATCTCGTCCATTTCCTCACGGAGTTGTTCCATAGTTGACTTTGGAGTCGTGGCGGTGGGAAGTCAAATTTGTTGTTGATCTGGATATCTGAAGAGAAAGGGTCCCATAAATATCTGAGAGAACCATGAAATGCATGATAGTATGAATGCATGTTTTGTTTATGAGAGATCCTAAAGTCTTTTCGCACTTTCGTTTTGTTCTTTTTTTTTTTTGAGATCAAAGCATTTTTTGTATAGGATATTTTTTTCTTTTCTTTTTTGCTTTTCTATTTCCTTTTCTTTTACATATCTTTTCTTTTCTTTTCTTTTCTCTTTTTTTTCTTTTTTGGAAATAGACTTTAGGATCTTTCATAAATGGAGTGGATTAAGAAATGATGTTATGCAATGCAAAAACATGGGATCAACGGTCCATATAATCTTAGTAACCACTGTACAATCCTCTGAATAACTGATACAGGTCAAATGTCCCAGGATCAAAGGTCCGACACCTTTTTGAATACCAGGAAAACCAATAGTCACCAACAGAACAGAATAGTCACCAACGGTACCTGTCATGTATATCCCACCCCACTCACAGGTGAATCTAGGTCAAGGTAGGTCAATGGCTTCCAGCGTTATCAGTTCTCCTGAAACACCATCATTGTCGCAAATACATGCCAACAACGGTATCTCATTTGAACCTCGGCTGGTCGTGGGTCTCATGATCGCAATCAACAGAACCTGACATTCTGTTGGCGTCATGACTATCCACTCTGTCCTAGGTATCCTATGTGTCACTCTGGCCTGGGTATTGGGCCTTTTACCTCATATAAACAATCCCACCCAACCTGCAAACAGTGAAAATATGTGGCCCCCACGGGGACCCATAATATAGTCCAGATGCATGCGGAAAGTAAACATGATATGCAAGCGGGAAAGTAAACAGGACATATGAAACATAAAGTAGATACATAAAATAAATAAAAACGCACGTATAGACAAAACATAGCACACCCAGTAAATAAACAAAACAAACGGATAGGCTAGGATCGACTCACTAAGGATGGACCAGCAACAGGTCTAGCAACATCCCCAGCAGAGTCGCCAGCTGTCGCACGCTCGCGAAAAATGAACAGAGTCGCCACCAATATATTTATCCCATAAGGGAAAGGAATATCAGAAAACCTAACAAAGGAAGGAACAAGGTCTTGCGACCAGAGAATCAAGGTACGGGAGTCGGTTACGCGAGGGGAAGGTATTAGCACCCCTCACGCCCATCGTACTCGATGGTATCCACCTATGTTTGTTTCTATCTAAAGGGTGTATACTATGTCTATGTCTATATGCGAATGAATGCAAAAGAAAATACGGGGAAAAGAAGGAAATATTTACAAGTGTGCTCGTTCAAGCCCCGCGACTTGATGCCTACGTATCCTTTTCAGGAATCAGAGCGCCGTAGTTCGGCTAAAGATTTTCTGTTTGTTTTTGTGTTTTTTAGTTGGGCGGCGTTAACGCTCGCGCTCTTGCATAAGGGACAGCCTAGGATGCAATGGAGCGGAGATAACGGTGCCCTTAGGCAAAAGAAATGATTGGTTTGTGTCTTTTAGGGTAGATGAGTGATGAACAGTTCCCAATACTGGGCCACTCATCACTTTCTCTACTTTGCTTTAGTCTGAACCATTGTTAGATGTTTTAAAGTGTTTTTGGTTGTGTATTTTTTAAGGGAATTTACTTCACGATTCGAATCACATAAAATGTATAATGATCGAGAAGCAGATTAGGGAATGAATCCCACTCACTTCCATCCCATTATGTAATGTTTGAGAAACAGATTAGAGAATGAATCTCACTCATTTCTCTCCCATTAATTAATGTTTGAGAAACAGATTAGGGAATGAATCCCACTCGTTTCTCTCCCATTAAGTAGTGACCGAGAAACAGATTAGGGAATGGATCCCACTTGCTTCTATGTCACTAAGTGATTGAGAAATAGATTAGGGAATGAATCCCACTCATTTCTCTATCACTTGCTTAATGTGATTCGCATCTTCCTTTTATTAATGTTTTAAAGAGTTGAAAAAGAAAAAGAATGCAATAGGGAACTATATCTAAATTCTAGTCTAAGTTGTTTACAAGTCTAAATCCTAATGTTAACATGAGATGGATTCTAAAAGGAGCAATAAAATGGTACTAACAAAAATAGGCCTAAAATAAGGCCAAAAATACGAGCAATAAAATCACACAAGCATCATACAAAAATGAACATGGAAATAGTACAAAATGATTCAAGCATTAGTACAAAAATGAAGCTAAAAAAAACTACTATTTTTCATGACCTTCTTATGGGAAATTAAATGCCAAAATTAAACTAGAGATTCTACTATTTTTTATGAGTTTTTATGAAGAAAACTAAATGTCAAAATTAACCTAAAAATCTACTATTTTTTTATGAGTTTTTATGAAGAAAACTAAATGTCAAAATTAACCTAAAAATCTACTATTTTTTTATGAGTTTTTATGAAGAAAACTAAATGTCAAAATTAACCTAAAAATCTACTATTTTTTTATGAGTTTTCTAAGGTCAAAGATTACCTAAAAATCTAACAAACTATTAAAGGTTTTATCATGTTTTTATCAATTAAAAGTAAAAAACTATTGTGAAGTGAACTAAGATCTAATATTGATTTTATGCATTTTTTTTATTTGATTTAAAACATGATTATGAATTAAAAATAGAAGCAAAGCAAAGATTAAAGTGGAAACTAAATCTACATTGCAGGGGGGTGTAAATTGAATTAAGCAGTGTGATAAGAAAATGGGCGTAGGGCCCAGGTCTAGCCCAAAAGACATTTTTTGTTCTTCTGCCAAAAAGAAGATGTTGGGCCCAGGGGGTGTGAATGGCAAAGCGCAGGCCCACAGAGTATGTTTTCTTTTTTGTTCCAGATTCTGTTAATACCAAAAAGGAGAGGGGTGTCATGGGCTTATGGGGGTGGCGGTTAGCGATTTCGTGGCCAAAGCTCAAATGAGTGGGTCAGCATGCTTAGTCAATTCGCATTAATTCTAAGTACCAGATTTATTCACATTAACCTAATTAAACACCATTGACAACAGTTAATCCACGTCTTAAATCCATTAACCACGTTTACTACACATTAACCTAGCTTAATTCCTATTCAGTAAATAGAATAAAGAAAAAATGAATAAAAGAAAGAAGAAATTAGAAAAGGGATTTAGGGTTACCGGATACGACGCATTAGCTTCTCTTCTTCTTCGTGAGCGAACGGCGGTGGCGAGGTGAATCTTGTCTCCGATCAAAATCCCGAACAACACCGTGATGAAAACCCGTTTCGATAACCTCCTCTCTCGATATCGCTCTCCCTCGCGTCCCTCTCCTCTCTACTTTAATCGAACTCTTCATGCTCGATTCGACCGAAGAATCTTCAGAGACGATCAATGATGATGAAAGTCAATCGAAGTTGTTGACGGCGACGCGAAACTGAAACGAAGGTTACGATCATGCGGTTGGCGAAATAAACGCGAGCGGTGAAGAAGTCGTGAATCGAAGCCGATACAAAAGCGAAGACGACGAATTCTTCAGGTAACACACATTCCGAACTCGTTCTTGTTTCCTTCTCTTTACGATCTCTTGTTGCTCTTCTTCTTTTATTCTTCCTCTTCTTTCCGTGATTCTTCTTCCTCTTCTTTTTTGATTTTTTGTGAGAGTTCTGCGTTGTTGTGTTGCGTTGAGTTGAGAGAGAGTGAGGATGATTGTGAGATTGAAGGAGGCTAAGCTCTACTCCATTGAAGCTCAAATGAGAAGCTTCAATGGAGTCTCCTGTTCTGAGCGTATAGTGGTGAGGATTAAGGGAGAGAGAGAGAGTTCTGAGGGTGGAGAAGGTGGAGTGAGATTGAAGATGAGTGTGAGGGTGATGAAGAAGATGATTGAGAGAGGTGAAGGTGATGACGAGTGTGTGAAAATGGCGTGAGTCCTCAGTGTGTATGAGTGAGGTTTGAATATATAGAGGTGGAGGGAAGAAGTTAGTTAAGGGGAGAAGGATTCTGAGCCATTAGATTAGAGAGAATCGGTTAGGAGATTGAAGGGTGAGATCGAGAGTTGGTTATGATCAGTTATGAATCTGTTTTGGTTGTTAGAAGTGAGCTAGTTACCATGACTGCAATGTTAGTTATAGGTTGAGAGTTAGGTTGGTTTTCTGTTAGAGTTAACTGGTTAGAGAATAGGCTGAAGGTTATGAAATGTTTGGGATTGGTTATTTGATTGAAGGTTAGAGTATTTGTGTGGTTGAATTTGTGGAGCTGTTAGAAAGAGTTAGTTGCAAATGGTTTTGACAGTTAGGAATCGGTTAGGTTGTTAGGAATAACTAACTTCTGTTATGAGGTGGAGGGTAGAGATTGAGGTGGTTTGCAGTCAGTTAGCTGTCAGTCAAAAATTCTGTTATGAGATGGTTTGGACTGTTGTTTGTATAGTCACAGAACGTTATAGGTTGAGAAGCTTTAGTTAGAAATTCCATTTCAGTTAGTTAAAAACAGTTAGAGACATAGTTAATTGTCAGTCAAAAATGTTAATTAGTTATAAGTTGTTAGTAAAAAAAGTTAGTAACTGAGTCAATGTCAACTGAAATGTTAGTTAATAATCGGTTAAAAAGTTAGTTACGAACTTGAAAACAGTTAGGAGGGTTATGTTGGTTTGGGACTGTTATGTAGGTTAGTGGAATTATTCAGAACTGAAATGTGTGTATGTATGCCGGTTTTTTGTAATGACTGGAGATAGTATATATATGATGCTGGCAGGGGCTTCTTCTTTTTTATTCATGGGAGTTAGAAATGGTGAACTGGAGTATGAATGTAGTAATGATATGCAACCTGTTTTGGATAATGTCTGAACTTGTTTCGGTATTGATGTAAATTCCATGGTATGTTTGACAGGGAAAATAGAGAGCTGGCACTTGAGGATTTTAGCAAGGGAGGAGCTCGAATCGTCGCTTAACCTTTGTGAATGGTGCCCTGATATCTGAATGGCGTTACACGCGGATTCGACTCAGCTGCGAACTAAGTTTAAGCGCGAACTGGAATTGCATGACAAACTGTTTCGGACCCGGAGCTCCAATTGTCTTTGGTAAGCGTGGTTTGGACATTTGATGTTTGAATTTTATAGGACTGTGTATGTGTAATGTCTTCTCCGTTCACTTTCCTGTTCTGCTGAGTTTTTTACTTGAATGATACAGGATTTCGATTGCATTTTTCATGGCAGAACTTCTGAATATTTGGTTATCTCTGAGTGCAGGTGGCTGAACCTGGTGAACCGATTTATTTCTTGATCATGTAGGCTGCAAGGTTGGTGGTAAGTAATATGTATGCAAGGGCTGCAGTGTTTGTATATTGGTTTTCTTTTCTGTTGTGGTTTCAAGGTTGTTGGAGGTTATTGTTAGGACAAACCTCACTTGGAATGTTAGTTAGAAACTGTATGGAATTGTTAGGATAGGTTAGTTGGATAGGTTGTGGACAGTTTGTATGGATGAAATTGACTTAAACCTGTTTATATTTGGACTGCAATAGGTTTTCATGTGTTGAACTAGTGATGCACTAAGCCTTATGTTTACTTTGGTTGGCATATTGATGGACCTGTGTTGATATGAAACTGAATGCTGGAGGGTTTTGTTTATTATGCAGGTTTGGTCATGGTTTTGAGAAAATCAAATACATGGTATTGGAATTGAAGGATCCCAAAAGAGATGGGAAAGCTTGGAAGATCATGATTTGTTGATGAAGCGCGAATTGCCATGGAGGGTGAAGATGAAGCCAAGATTTCCTTATGTAATTTCTTTATATTGGTGATGAAATATGGTGTAAACTTTTGTTTAGTGTAGTCTTTTGTAAATGGATAGGTATTGTAATGGATTTTTGTAATGAAATTTGGATTTGGAATTTGATCATGTAGAAATCTGGAGAGGGAGCATATATGAATGTTATTTTGAATAAGGCTACGACAAGCGATGTTTGGGAATGTATGCATGACCGAAGTGGTGAATATAATACATAATGAGATGATGGGAGATTGTTTTAGGAATTTGAATGATGGAAGTCCTTTGTAGCTTGAACCTTATTTGGGATGTTAATGAAACCTTATTTTTTTTATTACCAATCTTGAATTCAAATCTCTTCAATTCGTAACTTGAATGAAGTCATGATGAGAGAAACCCACAAAGTCTTAAAGATTTGACTTTGGTCCAAAAGTCAACCTTCCTTGGTTGACTTTGACCGAAAGTCAAAGTCTTTGGCAAATGATTCTTTGATCTTGAAAATGACTTTCAATACTTCACGTGATGCCTTCCAATCTTATACGCTTAAGAATTTGATGTCTTTGATAAATGTAAGCGCAGATTGGAATTCAAAGCGCTGGCTCTTAAACCCAGAACTTCAATTCCTTTATTTGAGATGCATCTTGATGACTTGTCTCCCTTTCTTTTTTGGGAAAGAATCAAAGCATTGGTCCCAAGCAAACTTATTTGAACCCTTGATGAACCACCTAAACACTTGATATTCTGAGAAACCCTGATGAAAATGTTATTGTGGCCTGATAACCTTGAACGATGAGGGGAACCTCGAAACCATAGGGAGTCCAAATTATCACCATCCTCGATCCCGTTGCCAACTTTATTGATTCATGATGCATGATATGATAAATGACCTAATGGGGAATATGCAGATGAAATACAAATCTATAAGCCAGTTAAAAATGAATTAAGGGTAGGACAAATTTGGGGTATGACACAAGCGATACCATGCAGCGGAACTACATCAATAGCTCCTCAACACCTCATCTTAGATGCCTTTAAGTAAGAAATTTCACAAGTTCCAACCCTTGCAACAACAAATGAGATCAACCTTCACCAGTCAGATGTCTCTTCTTCCAGATCAGGAATAGGTTCCAAACAAAGGTATTTTGTCCAGCACCCAAAACATCTGCTCTTCAACCGGTAGATGCATACCTGTTGAAGTAATGCTCTAACATTTCATAGAACATCACACCATCCTTGACAAACTTCAAGGTCTTCAAACCATATGCGGATGTACATGAGTATTAATTGATTCTCATCAACCTTCTTGATAAATGTCTTCGTGAGAGGACTTGAGAGAGATCTCAAGTATCTTTGTCACTTTCAATGAATCTGTTGAGACATCTGGCATATACTATATTGAGGGAAACAACCCTAGTATCTTTTCCCATACTTTCAGGGTTATACCAGATACCATGCAGCGGAAAAAACAAGCTCCTCAGCACTATTCAGACACAATGCTTATACCACCAATCCAGTATAAACATGTTAACATAGGATTGAAAATAAATCAACCCTCCATACAGTAGCTTTCCACCAGGCTACAGGTTTGAAGGCAACCAAATAGGAACAGCTACTGCTCTAGGTAACCGATGATCATTGCCAAGAGATCACCCGTACAGTAGTATGACTTGTCCAAGTTCATACCTCCTTTCAGTAAGAGTCTTTCTTGACAAACCAGAAAGTATCCTCCCAAGATCTCATACAGAGACAAAACAGGATGCCTGCTCTGATAGCAATTGAAATTCTGGTATAGCAGACCCAGATGTCATGAGAGATGTCGAGACATCAAATCTGTCATGAAAAGCACAGGCAAGATATAAACAATTTTGCGTAGTACTGAAAAGTAAAGAACACAGTCAATTGTTGACCCAGTTCGGTGACAAACACACCTACTCTGGGGGCTACCAAGCCAGGAAGAAGATTCCACTATCAGTAGTACTATTTTATGTAAACAACCTCCGGTTTACAGATAAACAACCTCCGTTTACCTAGTCACTACCCAATGCAACCTTTATCTCAAAAACCCACCCAAGACAAGAGAACCTCTGCTCACTCCCTAGTGATACCTAACAGCTACAACCCAGTAAAAACTATTTGAACAACAATCGAATGACACACTCTACAAGACAATACCTGGTCAAGACTCTTGACTAAGAACAAGAACTTAGAGTTACTTAAAAGCTTCCACCAATAATAATACACCTCTTACCTACATGCTTTGAGGATTACAATATGTCTCTTGCTGCACTGCTTCGAGATAGACATGGTGACCTTCCCACAACTCGGGAGGTTCACCCTTCCAAACCCTAGGGTTCTACATCTTCAATCCTTATCGACCTAGGTTATAACTTGTTACAAATCAATAACATCTTCTGCTAAAAAAAAGGTCTTCAATCAAATGTTTCTAAATTGTCTCCAATTATAGAAAGTTTTTATTCTTCAATATTCTTCTTGATTCTTCAGACCTGTTAAGTAAATCACGACGTATATGGTTTGTACAATATTCAGGAATATTCTGCACTCTTCTATAGTAGTTAAACCGTAACTGATTTAACTAAAAATCTTCACTTTAGCTCAGGCATGATGTCGTGACATCCCATGTGACATGTTGTTCCAGATGTTGAAGTAGTTCAACACAACATATTCTAGCATTCCAGTGGGACTCTTTGTTGTACATGTTCTTCTTACCATGTTTCTACACTACATTATTGTTGTTATTATTTGTTTTACAAAACTTAAGCCAATCCTAAAATCTAGGAACTAACATAACAGACCTATCATTATTATTCCTTATCTATGTAATCTCATATTTATGAAACATGTTTATACCACTACAGCATAGAAACATTAAATCATAGAAACATTATTAAGGAAGTGGCACCAAATAAAATGAAACGGAATTTGCCTTTCCATTAAAACAAAATGCTGATACAATTAGGTTTCATTACTTTAACTTTGATTTAATTTTAGGTTTATAATTAACTTAGTAATTAGGTTTTATTAATTTAACTTTGATTCAATTTTAGGTTTATAATTAACTTAGTAATTAGGTTTTATTAATTTAACTTTGATTTAATTTTAGTTTTATAATTAATTTAGTAACAACCTTTAGACTTAGGTTTTTTATTTCACCTATTTCCAAACATCAATTTTTTGTCAATTCTCGATCTTCTTCTCTCTCATCTCAAACTCCAATGATTGTCGCATGTGTGTGTTACTTTCTGTTTTCATTTAAATTCTAGAAGGTGTATAGGTCGCAAGGTTTTTTGATGTAATAGTAACTAGGGCCTTTACTTTTCCACTTTTACTTTTCCACACTCCCTGATTTTATTGTAATCCCCTCCCCGAAGCCTTGTAATAGCGTAGGACTTTATTTTTGCTTTTATTTTCTGCACTATATAACTGTTAGATGATAATAGGATTGTATGTCCAGATAAAATCAAACTAGAATAACCCTAATTTTCAGGATTAAATAAATCAACCACTTTTGTTCACACACTCACCTTTAGGGTAATCCTCTCTTATGTTGCCTTTCGACGAATAATAGTCAAGTCCCTCGAGCGTAGGGATACCTTAGCAAATGATTGCCTCCGAGTTAAATCATCACAGCCCCTCCGATTTAAAGATCATGGTCCCTTCGATGTTGCCTATGATAAAATAATCTTGTCCCTCGATGTTGCCTTCGCTTAAATGATGATAGTCCCTTCGAATGCTAAGGTATCCTTACTTGTTGCCTTTATGACTATTCACATCCAATGCATAGGACTTCCTACCCTCTTTATGGTATGGATAGTCCCTATGACTATTCGATGACTTTTCGATAACCCTTTACATCCAATGAAAGGACTCCCTACCTATCAATTGTATGGGTAGTCTCTTTCCCTTAAACTAAAGGAAAAGAACAAGAAAGACCCACACTTAGGGTATGTAACTCTTAATTGCTTGCTCAAACAAAATGCTCTTCACACCTCACGCTTTTCAAAACAATTTCAAAGGCTACACTTTATTTACAAAGTTAAAGTCCTTTTTCAAACTGTTTTTCTAAACAAACTACACTCTTTTCAAACAATTCAAAACAAATCAAAGTGAGCTAAGAAATTAAGAGCTCATGGATAACCATGGATACAAAGGGTGCTTACACCTTCCCTTTGTATAACCTACCCCACGAACTCAAGTCTTTTTAAAAGGTCTTTCCTGTTCTTTTTACCTTTCCAAAATTGGATAAAATAAAAGTCGGTGGCGACTCTTTCTATCCGCACATTTTAAAAAGTCAGTTCTCCCACCGTATTACAGACCCAAACACAAGCAATTGAATATATTATAAAACAGGTTTCAAAGTTCAAAAATGAACTTCATCTTCAACCTCTAGTTCAATGATTTTTGGAAATTCAAAAACCTTCATTTTTCAACCAAATTCAATGATGTAAAAATGAGAGTTGCTTAGAATTTAACCACGAATTCAACCATGTAACTTTCATTAATTTAATTTAAGTGTAGCTCACTAATTTTACAGAAAATGTCAAGAACCCTAATTCTTTAAAAAAAATGATGATGGGAATGAATAAATGAATGATAGATGAGGGCTTTTGATCCCTACATGATGTTGAACAAAATGGTATCGAGATTTATTCAAAAATGGTACCATAATCATGGAGTTCAAAGTCAGAAAATTTACCTCTGCAAGTGAAAATCGATAGGTATTTTAGAGTAGTTCCAGAAATGATTGGATGATCTGGACAGCTTCCTTGGACCTTGGTGAAGCTATTTGAATGATTATAACACTTTGAAATGGTGTGGAATACCCTACCCAAATTGAACTGCAAGTGGTTGAAGTGAAAATGGTGGATTGCACTTGGAGTTGTTACATGTGCAATGTGATGGATTGAACAGTTTCTATGGGGTGTATGGAAGATGTTTGAGTGGTTGTTTGACACAGAAACTTAGAACTCAAAAATTCTAAGTTTATGAAAAGTGGAAAATTTTGAAGTTTCAAGTGAGGTAGTGATTTTGAGAATTTCTGTGTGTCTTATTTCAGAACCAAAGGCCTCTATTTATATGCTCAATATGTGGTTTGTGGGGGGGGGGGGGAGGGGATCAGTCCATTTGGTAATTCGAACTCAAGTTGCATAACTTTGCTTGTTTGTGAAGAAATGAGAAAGTTATGGTTCCCATGGTGAAGTACAAACTTTAAACATGACTTTCAGTTTAAAGCATCAGCTACAACATTAGCTTTACCCGGTTGGTAATTCAAGCCAAAATCATAGTCTTTCAACAATTCCAACCATATTCGTTGCCTCATATCCAATTCCTTCTAATCAAACAAATATTTCAAACTCTTGTGGTAGGTGAATACTTCAAATCTAGAACCATAAAGATAATGCCGCCAAATATTTAGCACAAATACAATTGCAACAAGTTCTAAATCGTGAGTAGGATAATTCCTTTCATGAATCCTCAGTTTCCTCGATGCATATGCTACTACTTTATTATTATGCACGAGCACACCCCATAAACCCAATTTAGAATCATCATAATACACCATAAAAGGTTCTCTGGGATTAGGTAATATCAAAATCGAAGTCGTTGTCAATCTCTTCTTCAGCTCAGTGAAACTTTCCTCACATTGAACATCCCACGCGAACGCTTTACCTTTACAAGTCAGCTGCATTAATGGAAGTGCTAACTTAGAAAATCCTTCGATGAATCTCCTATAGTAACCAGCCAATCCCAAAAAGCTTCTAATTTCGGTAACTGATTTCGGAATTTCCCACTGCAACACTGCATCAACTTTGGATGGGTCCACAACAATGCCACTATCTGAAATGACATGCCCTAGAAAACTAACCTTTTCCAATCAAAACTCACATTTGGACAGCTTTGCATATAACTTCTTCTCTTTCAAAATCTGTAACACTGCTCTCAAATGCTTTACATTATATGCCTTCGGCTTAGAGTAAATCATAATATCATCAATAAACACCACCACAAATCGATCCAAATAAGTATGAAAAATAAGATTCATATATTCCATGAATACTCTCGGCGCGTTAGTAACACCGAAAGGCATAACCGAATACTCATAATGCCCGTAAGGAGTTCTGAAAGCCGTCTTCTGAATATCTTCCTCTTTCACTCTAATCTGATGATAACCCGACCTCAAGTCAATCTTTTTAAACACACGAGTATCCACCAATTGATCCATCAAGTAATCTATTCTTGGAAGCGGATACCTGTTCTTGATCGTTACTTTATTCAATTGTCTATAATCAACACACAACCTCATACTTCCATCTTTCTTCTTAGCTCCCCACGGCAATACACTTGGCCTCACAAACTTCTTTTCAAGCAACTCCTCAAGTTGCTTCTTCAATTCTATCAAATCATTTGTTGGCATCCTGTATGGTGCATGGAAACAGGTCTGATACCTGGGACAAGATCAATAGCAAATTCAACTTCCCTTTCTGGCGGTACATCAGGAATTTCATCGGGAAAAACTTTAGGAAATTCACGTACCACCTTTAACTCATCAATTGTAGCTTGATTCTCAATAGATAACGACGTCGTCAACGAAAATACTTGAGTTTCTTCCTGCATCAATTTCCGCAATTGTCTAGCAGATAACAAACCAGTTTCCTCTTCCTCATCGGGAGTAGAAAACCGCACAGACTTGTTATAACAATTAATATGAACATAGTTATATTCCAACCAGTTCATACCTAAGATCACATCCAATCCATGTAGCAGCAAACAAACCAAATCAACAGCAAAGTCTCTGTCGAAGATCGACAAGGGACACTTCAAACACACTAGAGAAGTAATCACCGATCCCTTAGCTGGAATATCGACGACCATCTATCCATTCATAGAGGACAATGAAAGACCCAACTTTTCCACACAATCAGCAGAAATAAAACAATGAGTAGCACCAATATAAATAATAGTAATTAAAGGGGTACTATTAATGAAACATGTATCTCTGATTAGTCTATCCTCAGCAGCTGTCGGAGTCCCTGCCAAAGCGAACATTTTCCCACCAGCTTGTGCCTTCTTCGGTTTCTGAAACTGACTACTAATATGACCCTCTTCACCACAGTTGAAACAGATCACTTCTTTATGCTTACAATCAACGATTGTATGCCCAGCTTTACCATAAAGGAAACACCTCTTTACTTCTGCAGTACATGCATTACTCTTGTGACCAGGTTTCCCATACTTGAAACACACAACACAAGCAGGAGGGTCTCCCCCACTAGTCCTCTGACCCTCAGCAACTTTCTGTTTACCCTTACCATCTAGAGCATCACAAGGCTTACCATGATTCTATTGGTGCTTACCCCTCTTCTCACTCAAAATCTTATAATGAGCATTATTATCCTCTTCGTAGATTCTGCAACTATCTACCAAATCTGGAAAGTTATGAATCTTTTGGTATCCAATGGCCATCTTGATCTATGGGCGCAATTCGTTTTCAAATTTGATGCATTTTGAAAACTCAGCAGTTGCCTCGCTATAGTGAGGATAAAACTTAGCCAGCTCCACAAACTTCGTAGCATACTCTGTAGCCAACAAATTTCCCTGCTTCAGCTCAAGAAATTCAATATCCTTCCTCCCACTGACATCCTCAGGGTAGTACTTTCTCAAAAATTCCCTTTGGAAAATAGCCCAAGTGATATCTTCACCTACAGCCTCCAACCTCTGACGAGTCTGTAGCAACCAGTCATCATCTTCGACTGCCAGCATATGGGTATCATAAAGAACCTTCTACGCTAGAGTGCACTCGATCACACGGGAAATCCTTTCTATTTCTTTCAACCAATCCAACACTTCATCAGGATCATACTCGCCCTTAAAGGTAGGAGGATTCTCCCTCTAAAAAGTTGCTAAACTACAGGATTCGTCATGCGTACCTGCGTTAGGTTGATTCTGCATGGCTTGAGCCATAGCTTCAAACGCAGCAGCGATCACAACATCATTCCTTCCAGCCATCTCAAACCTCTCACTATAACACAGACAACGGATAGAAACTAAATTGATAATACTCGATTGTTGAACAACACAACTGACTCAATTTACCCCATCAAATAATAATAAAATCAGAGTATAACACTATTAATCACAAATATAGGATATCACATTTTTTTTCATAAACATCAACAGTTAATCGCAATTAAAACAGATACATAACACTATTAACTCGGATGAACCGAACACAACATAATTAGTCTTCAAAAATAACTTTTAATTAGGTAGTGGAATTCATCATAATTCAACTCAAAAGCATCATAACATCTTAATCCAACATAATCAGCATCAGGCTATAAAAATACTTCAACAAGCAATTTAAAATCCAACAACAAGATAAATAGCAAAACAATTAGCGTTCATCTCCCAGAGTGTTATGTATCAGAGCGACGACACCAACTCAAACTACCGAAGATAATTAGCCTTCATTATTGATTACCTGCGCGTTACTAACATGGATAACATTCAAACAGAAGGGGTGAGATATCGTACAACATAAAGGAATGCATGATAATAAATATAGGAGATATAGATCATACATAATTCACCATTTCACAAAACATTAGCATCATTTATTCAATCGACAGTGCATGATCATTCATTAACAACCAATTCATCATCATACCATCATCATGAAAAGGCAATGCGACCGAAACTGTGCAAATGCATGTGGTACCAACAGGGCATAAGCCCCCTTTGCAAATTTCCAATTATTAGAGGCATCAACAAGGCATAAGCCTCCTTCGTGGTTTACCAATCCAGGCCAACGTGTTTGCCAATCCAGGCCATCGTAAAAATGCAATGTATGCGACTCAATTATGCGACATCACAAAATGAAACAACATCGATTAAACATCAACGAGGAATAACCTCCATCTCAATCATCAATATTTAGTGGAAGCAACAACATCATCATCACCGTAATAATCTGCAATCTATAATCACGTTGTTTTTGTAACATCATCATACAACAACGTTCATACTTCGCATCATCACAGAAATCGGAAAAATACGAATTTCAGTAATATTTTCAAAAGGTTCTCAAATTAATTTTATTGAATAGAAAATAATTTTAGCTTTTCAGAAGTTCAAACGGCGCGTCAAATGGACACCCGAGTCAAAAGTTATGAATTTTTAAAGTTTTGCAAAAGTGTTGTCAGCTACAGGGTAACCGGTTACTTCAAGCCTGGTAACCGGTTACTTTACTGTAACCGTGTCTAATTTACCCAAAAAATTTCCCAGGTAACCGGTTACCTCACACCAAGTAACCGGTTACTTGGAGTTACAGAGGCCAATATTTCCCAATTTTTTGTGAGGTAACCGGTTACCTCAAACCATGTAACTGGTTACTTCACTGTTGCAGAGCCAAAATTTTGCAACTTCTCTGCTACGATTTTTGTCCCTCAAAACCCCAAAAACCCATCTTTTACATACCATAAAATCATTATAAGACACAATTTTTTAAGTCCAACAACAACATCATGTAATTGTTCATATCCATGCACTAATTCCATCAATTTCACAGAAAATTACACATCATTCATAACATCATAAACATATCAAAAACTCAATTCTTCATAAAAACATGGATACAAAATTATCGAACCTAATATCCACCAAAACCCATCATTTTACAGTCCCTTATAATGTCAGAACCCCACCCTTACCTTGGATTGAAGTTTGCTCTAAACTTCCAATGGGATTGCCATAGCTCTCTGCTCTCCTCTGTTTCTATGTTCTTCTAAAATTTCCAAATTCCAATCTTTTTCCTAATTCCTTTTATTTTATTATTCTCACTAATTTCCAATTCTACTAATGGGCTTAACCTCACACTCCATTAATACTACTACTAACACCTTAATAGGCCCAAATGTTCATATTCTCATTATATTATTATTAATAATTAAATAATTTCTAACAAAATAGCATAATCCTAAATAACTCATAATTTTATCAAATACTTCGCAAACGCACCATAAAAATAATTAATTAGATAAGCAGACGTTACAGTTCTCTTTGAGAATTTTATGGCTTTTTTGTTGTGACTTTGTGGTGAACTTATGGCTGCCAATTTTCAAATCCATGGGCCTGTAATGTTGATTTTGATTGTATATGCTTTTGGAATGTTAGGATTTTTTGGGATGCTTTGGTTCATGCAATTTGATTGTTTTTTATTCACATGATAACTCTTATGTTTTTATTCTTTGATTAAAGGTTCTTTCATGATGAATTTTTGTGATGTTGGATAGGTGATGGAACTTGGCTTGAGGCTTGAAAATTCTTGCAGGAAATGCCATGGAGAAGAAAGCTTGGAATTTAAGCTTGTCATGAGGAGTTAAAAGAAATTGGTAGCTTTTGTTTTAGGCCTTTAGGAACTAGAACTTTAGGCATGTTTCCTTGTAAATTCAAATGACTTTCTCCTTGTAAATTAAGATCAAAGAACAAACTTGTAATTCTTGCCAATATGAATGAAATTTTTTCCATTTGACTTTTGAATGTAACTTGACTTTGTTATTCTTTTGCAAGCTTTCGATAAAAGAACTTAGGTCACTTGGAAATTGAATGAAATTATGTTATTTTTTGCCACTTGAATGATGAATTAGAACCTTGGCCATTTGTAAGATTTTGAAAAATTCTTATTTAACAATGTTTCTTTGACCTTTCAAATTTTCCACCCTTTTGCAAAAGCTTGAAAATTAAACTTGAAAACCTTTTGAATCATAAGCTTTTACCACTAAATGCAATACTTGAAGCAAGAAACCTTTGAATGGAAAAGGTCAACGGTCATGACTACTTGCACAAACTTGAATTAACCAAATCCATAACCAATTGAATCTTGAGTGGTGATTAAGCAAAACCTTGATGAATAGAAAATCCTAATTTCTAAAAACAAACTTTGGTTTTAAGCCATCGACCCAACGACTTCCTCAAGCAATCCATCTCAAATGCAAAAAACTTAACATGGTTAACAATGCAGCGAAGACCAATAATGATTTGATTGACTTTGATCTTTGACCGTAAATTCACCTGAGCAATGGACCAATAAAAATGGAACTAGACAAATTATAGACTAGGTAACAAATCGGGTAACGGACCAGGCAACAGACTAGGTAACAAACCAGGTGACAGACCGGGCAACTAGGTAACAGACCGAGTAACAAACCATGTAACAGACCAAATAGTGGACCAGGTAACAAACCATGTAATAGACCAGGTAATAGACCAGATAGTAGACCAGTTAACAGACTAGATAACAGACCGGGTAACAGACCAAGTAACGGACCAGGCTTGACTTTTGATTATGCAAATGGAATGATGATCATAGAGAGAAAATCTAATCTTGACTGAGCCATATGTTTCCCGAGCCACATGAAGAAATCCACTTCAATACCTCCAACACCAATGATGAATGATTTCCAAACTTCAGATGCAAAATAAATGCTTCCACATACACCCAATCACATCTTCGACTCTTATCGAGAAAACCTTGATCATGACTTGCAACACAAGCAAGCAACAATAAACTATCTTCCATGATCAATGAAGTTCTTTGGTCAACACAAGACTCTAACCATGAAACCTTAATTCCTGATTCAAACCATCGTGCTCATGCTTTGAGCTATGCCTGAAACTTAGCAAAGAAACACCCTCTTAGGCACATATATTAGTAAAAATCACATGCAAATCAATGCCAATGAATGATTGGTGATAAGATGTTGATGAATGATATGTGGTATCTTCTTAGGGGTAAGAATTAGTGTATGACAATTATAGTGATATGAATTTCTGGTTTGGTAATAATAGGTTATGGTATGGTAAAATGTGATGAAATTCTGGTCCAGCCAAGTTAATTGCAGTTTGGTTGATGTCCTGGTATATATGATCCATCAACTAACTATAAGGTTTCAATTTAGTCCCTTAGCTAAATTAATGACTCATTATTTTGACTTTTACCATGTAGACATGTCACGTCATCACAAGTTAATATTTTTTCTCAATATTTAACAGAAAGGATTAAGTTGGCTAACAAAATTGTTTTTAAGAGACTAAAATGAAACCTGGAATAAAGTTAAAGGATTTCGTCACTAATTAAGCCTAAAATAAAAGTCTTATGTCACGTTTTGAAGTTAGATCTTAAGTTTGTTTAAGTTCTAGGTTATTTTATCCACCATACATAACGATAGTTTTGAAGGCAAGAATTGGATACATAAGTTTATTTGGAAAAAATTATTCAACGTGTCAAAAGTGAAAGAGATGAGTACTTGAGATCTCCAAACTACTCATTTTGCTTCATCTTCATTTAGACTAGGTAACTATCCCAAGTTATTATTTACGGTTAGTTTAGAGTTTTTTAACGTCATCAGAGATAAATTGAAAAAGACATCTTTGTATGGAAAGTTACTGTTTTTCTTTTTTAAGAACGGGTTACAAAATGATGGCATATGCACAATGCTACTATCCCTCCACCAGTTATGCAAATTAAATCATACCACGAATTCCTGAAGAATAGGTAGTCAACAACCTCCCTCAGTCAAGGGGGAGAAATTACCACCTCTTAGGGTTTCTTAAGTCTTAGGCCCGAGGGTCTTTATAAATACTTCTCCCCTATTGGAAGAAAGACAACTCATTCATACCCTAAGCACCATGCTTACATACAGAGTCATTCACCTCATGTGAGTTGACCCTCTTAAACTACCGTAAACGCAATAACACTACTGTACAGGGTCTCACGCCACCGCGGATAAGCCCTAACCACCCTAAACTGTTATAAATCTACTAAAGCCTATATGTATCTCATACTCTTGTAATAACATATGTACTTTTAGACTAGTACATATTACCTGATTTCATGTGAAAGTTACCAATATACACACAATCATGATATTTGACAAAATGCCTTAAGAATGTTTAAATCTAACAACGACTATTCATTAGAAGAAATTCAAAAGGGCACACAAATTTTACATAGTATTTTAAAATGTTAATTAAGAAACTCATGCGAGAATTAACGGTTTATGAGACATTTACTGTATGTAAAATATAAATTTTCAAATGTGGAGAGTACAAGACTTCTTTGAAGCTAGCAAAACAAGTTTCGTTCGAAAGATGTAATATCTTAAATATAATGCCAAGTGTTTTGATCGGTTGAAGAAAGCTATAGATTAAAAAAAAGTCTACCAAAATATCAAGAAAGAAAACTTAGAAAAGAAGTTTTTGAAGATTGGTTGAAAGTGGTTAAGAATGATGGTTATGCAAAGATTTTCTTATTGTCTATTGGGAGAATTTCATTTTTTATTTGAAATATATCCACAATAAAAATTACACATCCGCACACATAAAGAATAATAATTTTAATTTGAAAGAGCGATGAGAATAATGGGTATTTCTTTATATTATTAATAGATTAAATATGAAGGGCCACAAACATATTTTAAAATTTGAGATATTTAGAACAACCATACACATATTTAATTCTTATTAACACATATTCATTCGTCTTTTCACATATACTTGTATCTGAGTTTTTTAATCTTAAACTGGATGGTATTTTATATTAATAACAGGTCGTCCGCCCTGTCTTAAGCCCGCCAAAAAAAGACTGGAGCGGGCAAATCCGATAAATAAAAATTGACATACAAAACTAGCACATTCCCGTCAAGGTGATGGGTTGGCAGACTTGCACGTCTATATATATATATATATATTTCATTTTTTAATAGATTAATAAACTTTTTCTTACTTTTCAATTAAATTTTTCACATATTTTTTTATATAACATATTTTTAACAAATTTTATTTAAAAAATATTATATATATTTATAATTAAATGTATAAAATAAAACAATCAAAAATAAAATTATTATAATTAAATTAGAAAAATGGTAGAATTAAGGCAGAGCAGACTAAATAAATAAGTTAGAACAGACTTTAACGGACGTCGGATTTTAACGGAACGACAAAGCTAAAATTTCAACTTAACCCATCATTTTTCAGACCTGCGTGACGGATTACAGACCGTTTTACCATCCCTAGTATCTTTAGTAGCGGATATGTACGTATATCTATACATCTTACGTGATGATGTTATTGGCTTCTAGCTATGAGTGTCTCATCCTAATCAAAGGTCCCACCTAGTCTAATACTCCTTTCACCATTCTCTATGTATCATGTGATTCTTTCTCTCTCTCTCTTTCCATAATCTCTTCACTTTTCTACAATCATCTCTCGCTTATCTCCCTTATTTTGTTCCCCTGGAAAAGCAACATATGACAAGGCTAGAGGAGTTTTCTTCTCTTTTCCACCTACCCTAAAATGCAAGCTAGCTTCATGCAATTTTTGTCAACTTATTCAAAACAAACAAAAAAGACAGCTTTTTCTTTCAAGACTTAGCTTTTTCTCAAAACAAATTGATTAAATTATTAAGCAAATTATATGACTTTTCATTTTTTGAGAAAATAATAAATTATATGACTTTCTCTCTTTAGAACTCATTCTAAGAATTATCCAACACTCTTTAATGAGTCATGACATTTACAGATACCGCTTAACATAAAGCAAACGCAACCGCGAGAATCATGTTCTAAAGTTGAAACGTGAAAGCTTCTTGTGGTTACGTGTGGGGAATCCTTGTTGAACCAATCAAAATTTTAGGATGGTTCGTTTAACCATTTTATTTAATGCAATTTGTTGAAAATAAAAGGATAAACTACGTTTCCTGACCATGGATCCTCTCCTTCCCTCCTTTTCTCTCCTTCACAAAAATAAGTGTGGTAGAATTAATTGCATCAAGAAAAAATGATAAAAAGAAGATGAGAGAGAAAATATTAGAGAGATATAGAGAGAAAAGTTTGAAGGAGATAATTGGAGAGAAGAAATTGAAGGAGAGGATCCAAGTCCACGTTTCCTTATCTTTTAAATTTATATTTTTGTTTTTAGTTTCATATTGTTCTTATAGTTAAAGTTTCAATTTTCTTTATTTGTTTCAAAATATAAATGATAAGTTTTTATTTGAAAAATTCAAATATAAATATTGTTATTTGGTCGATGATCAGTGGAATAGAATCTTGGTATGATGGAGTAATTTTTCGATATGGTATAGATGAGGTTGATTTGTATTGTTAGTTGTGTAACATTTAAATTAGTAAGAGAATCAAAAGTGACGGGTGAGTGAGAATGACTTTAAATACTTGAGAATGATGCACTTTCTCTCTTAAATAGTGAGACAGTTAAAACAATTAGTGAAAAGTGTAGTGTGTTGTGCGGACAACCGTCTAACTGATTGGGACGGTTGGCAATACCTTAGTCGATAGAATATTCTATTTCATGCGAAGATAGAGAAACTCATACTCCTCACGGTCATTTTCTTTGCTCCATCTTAGGATCTTTCGTCTTGAATCAAGAAACTTTGATTAATTCAAAAAATACTATACACAAACGATCTCTCAAGGATCCAACCCCAACAAATCCAATCGACAAAAAACAATCAAGCAAAAACTGAGGGGAAACACTACTCTATCACCATCCTAGCAATATGTTTCCTAAGCTTATGGTTGTTCCAACCTTATAAACAATGGTATCTATAATTTTTCCCTTATCTTAGTGTTAATTACAATGTTTTATAACTTCTATCATTCCTATACTTCCACATCTCATAAATTATTCCAGTTGCCACAAATTTGAGAAGCATTGCTCGCCAGCCTATGCTGAGTTTATCCACTTCAATTCTTCCTTTCATTCTTCTCGCTCATGGTTCACCTGTATCCAACTTAAAACATTCTTCCTGTATTTGCTAAGCTTTATCTCTCATCTTGAGAATTGCTTTCAAAATCCACGAGCAGCTGACAGTTACATGCGCTAACATCAATTGATCTTGTTTGATATAGTAAGTATGAATCCATTTTATCCACAAGTTATCAGTTTTATTATCGAGATTCCAAAGCAGTTTCATCAAATTTGCTTGATTCCATTCATCAAGAGAAATAATGTTCAAACCACCATTAATTTTAGGGCTACAAACCTGTTTCCAAGCAACTGGCGATTTCCTGCTCTCACCTTTTCCACCATTCCATAGAAAACTCATACAAATTACTTCAATTCTATGAAAAACCTTATTTGGCAGCGACAAACATTGCATCCAAAAATTAATGATAGCAAAAATTTCATTTTGGATAAGTTGAAATCTCCCTACATAACTCAATAATTTGGCACTCCAATGAGTTATTCTCTCTACAATCATGTCAATTAAACTCGTATAGTGATGAATGGATAACGTTCTGCTTGTCAGGGGCATTCTAAGATGCCTAAAATTAGGGGTGTTCAAAGCCAACCCAACCCAATAGAAAACCGCAAACAAAACCAAATCAAACTGAAACCGCAAAAAACTGTATTTGGTTCGGATTAGTTTGGGTCATCTTTTAACAAAACTGCACGGTTCGGTTCAGTTTGCGGTTTGTATTTTGTAAATCAAACCAACCCGAATCAAACCGCATTAGGTTACAACCTAACTTTTACTTAACTCACATCCATCCCAAACTTAAACCTATTATACCTTAGCCTTATGATTACGAACAATTTTCTCATCCTCACACATAATTTCAGTTCCGATCTTCTCAAATCTCTAATATCATTATCGCACCTTTTTGCCACATACATCTTCCCTCCTCTTCTATAATCTCTAATCTCATATATTCTTTCTTTTTCACCTTCTTATTTATATGTAAATGTTCCATATTTCAGTTTCGTTTTTATCGCACATCTTCATCTCTAATCTCTCAACTCTTTTTTCTTTTCTTTTTCACCTTCACTAATCTCTCGTCTCTTTTATTTTTTTGTTTAATTATAATAATTTTTATATTGTTTTATGCTATTATTTTATGTTCAATATTCCACTTTTGTCTAATTTAATTTTTACATATTAAATGAAAAATTGTTGTCAAAATAAGTTTTGTTGTTATTTGATAGTGTATGAATGTCTAAATACAAAATTATATTGTCATCTATATGTGTAAGTATGACTTAATAAAATATTTGTAAAAAAACGAACCAACCGAACTGAACTAAACCGCATTAGTTTGGTTTGGTTTGGTTCAGATTTTTTTTAAAGTCAACTGAACCAAATCAAACCGCATGATTTTTTCTCTTGTGGTTCGGATGATTTTTTCGTTAAAATCGCCCAAACCGCACCGCGAACACATGATTTTCTTGATTTCAGCTACTTCACGAAAATAGATCTTGCATTCTTTCCTGTGAGATTTGGATCGAACTCTAATGGGTCGAATTGTAGCTTTCTATTTCGGCAGAGAATGTGTAGAAGACGAACATACTGTAGTCAAAGTGTGTTCTAGTATATGGGTGTCGAAATGCTAGAGTTGTTAGTATTTCAAATTGGGCCTGTTTGTTATATCAAATTATTTAAGTTAGCTTGTACCCTAAGTTGACTTGTAATAGGCATTTGTGAAAAAGCCCATTAGTTTAGTATGTTAGGTTTGATATAAATAGCATACTAATCTCTCATCATTGCATACTACAAATCCTAATTCACGGTGAAAAGGTTATTTGTTATTCTTGTAACACTTCTAATCTTGATTTAAGATAAAGTAAAGAATAGCAGTTATAACTAATTCCTTGTTGTTCTTCTTGCCTTCCTATTGTGTTCCCTATTATGCTCTATTCTTGGCATCATTTTCACAACAAATTGGTGCGGTGAGCGTGGAGAAGATGCCTTCAACAAAGTATGAGATTGAAAAGTTCACCGCAGTGAACGATTTTGATTTGTGGCACTTGAAGATGAAAGCCCTGCCGGTTTAACAGGGTTGTTTGGAAGCGTTGAAGGAAGCGGCGACTATGGACGTTGCGTTAACTATAACGCCCCGTTTTTAATCGCTTTATTTATTGAATTGTGTAATTGGTAAATTTTTCGTATTATTTGTGTGATTATATGTGAATTAAGTGATTACGTGATTAATTGACTTTTTATGCTAATGTTGTTAGTAAATAACTTAAGTTAGTAAAACAATTGGCATTTGGGCCTAAGTTGGTGTTAGTAAGAGTGGGGTGTTAATTAGAGCCCATTGGTAATAATAAAATAGTAAGGGTGCGTTTGATTTGTAAATTATGAAGTACTGGACAAAACAGTACTAGACAGTACAGAACAGTACAAGACAACTTTTTGTATTGTACTGTGTTTGATGGTTATTGGACTGGACAACTATTTTCTGGATTTTGCTTGATATGTCCATGCACCAGACAAAATAATACAATTTTTAATATAATATTATTTATTGATATATAAAATATAATATTTATGAATCAAAATATTAAATAATAAGGAGGAAAAAAGATGAAGAAATAATTTTTTTACTCTACTTTGTTTAATATGTTTATGCAGCAGACAAAATAATATAATTTCTTATATAATATTTTTTATTAATATTTTATAATCAAAATATTAAATAATGAGAAGAGAAGAAAAATAATAAATTGAGATTTTTTTTCTCTACTTTATTTGATATGTCAATGAACCGAATAAAAATAGTATAATTTTTATTATAACATTTTTTTGATATATAACATATTAATATTATATTTATGAATTAAAATATTAAATAATAAGAAAGAGAGTAAAAATTAATTTTTTGATATTTGGTTGATAATTAGTGTTTAGGACAAAAAGTTGTCCCATGGTTTAGTGGGGGACAAGAAATTATGATTTTGTCCAGTACCTTATCATATTTTTTGTCCAGTACCATGATTAGTTTCTGCATCAAACAGAGTACAAAAAAGTTGTCCTGTCCAGTACCTCGTTTTTTAGCAAATCAAACGCACCCTAAGGGTTTAACGAAACTAGGGTTTTATGAGAATTAGAGGTTATTTGGGAAATAAGAGAAAGGGAGAAGAGAAAGAAGGAAGAGGAGAAGCTAGGAGAACCCATTGAAGATTTAGAGGTTCCTTCAATCCAACCAAGGTAAGGGTGGGGTTCGTTCACTCTAAAGGGGTGTGTGATGATAGTTTATGGTGGAATTTAGGGGTTATATGTATTGAATCATTTTCTTGATAAATGTTAGGTTTTGAGTGAAATCAATTGGGTTTTGTGAATTGTTGTGTTGAATGATATTATAATGATTGCCCATGAGTATTAACATGATAGGTATCACTAATATGTGTTGGATTTGGTCTGGAATGAGATTTTTGGGTGTTGGGATGAGAAGGGGGTTATGCTGAACTCGTGTAGAAAAACGCTTCTGACTTGTGTTCACGGCGCGAACATGTGGTGGCGGCGCGAACTGAGTCAGTTTTGAAACGTTGGCTACTGACTTGTGTTTCGCGGCGCGACTGTAGGGCGGCGGCGCGAACTGTAGGCAGAATTGGGAAAAAATCAAATATGCGTAACTTTTGATTCGTAGATCCGTTTTATATGTCGTTTAAACCTATGTGAAGCTGAAATTAATTCCTATATGATGATACATATAAATGAATAGCCCTTGACAATGTTTTGAAAATTGTATTTCTTCCTTGATGGCTTTATATGATGTGAAGTGATATTATTGTAATTTGAAATGACAAGTGACGTGATTGCGAAGTGATTCATTGCTATGAACAATAATGATATTGTGGTTGTCGTTAAATCGCGACATTGAATTGATGATGTCTAGTTGTTATGTGATGAATGACGTGAATATGGATGTTGCATCATTGAGTATCATCCATTGCATAAATGTGACGATGGCCTGAAAATGGCAAATGCGAAGTGGCCCTAATGGCAAAAACGAAGTGGGAGTTTTACTCCAAATGGTGCCACATGCATGTGCATTATGTCGAGTTACATATTGAGTCATATTTTGGTATTATGCAATGATGAACATGTTGCATTTGTTATATGATGTGAATGATGTTTGAATGCTATGTTGCTTGAATACTATATAGCTTAGATAATTGATAATATATATGATTATTGTAAAAATGCATATGTTGAGAAGTGGTGAATGCGTATGATTCTTATTTTCCGCTATAAGTATTATCATACGTTTCTTTATCGTGAATGATATCTCACCCCTTCTATTGTATGTTACCTCTTTGGTGGTAACTTATAGGTACTGATGACGAGTAGACATTAGCTTATTTTTTGTGTCGGTGGGTCTTATGCTCTGATATGTAGCACCTGGGGGTTTCGCCGTTTGTGTCGCTTTATGTTACCTTATATTTGTTAGATTTTGATATTAACTCGTATGATGACATGATATTTCGCGGATGCCATGTTGGCAAGTTCTCTTTATGTTGAGATGTTATGATTTATGTGTCCCGCTGCTACATTATGCGATGTTTTGCATAGTTGTGATGATATTTTGTATTCCCCCATGACTATTGTTATGTATCCATTATATGAGCTTTGATGCATTATGTTGTGTTTTCTTATGTTGATTAAATGTGACACTCTGAATATGCATGTTTTCGTATCTTTAATTACTCTGATTGTTATTTAAATTGCGGGGTAGATTCAGGGTGTTACATTAACGGAAAGAGAAAAGACGGCCATGATAGAGAATGCCCACATCGCAATTTTGTTAAGCCTTGGTGATAAGGTTCTTCGACAGGTATCAAAGGAGACGACGGCATCAGGATTATGGGTGAAACTTGAAAGTTTGTACATGACCAAATCGATGGTAAATCAACTCTACCTGAAGCAAGCTTTGTATTCATTCAAGATGATTGAAGATAAAGTGTTGGCTGAATAATTGGATATGTTCAATAAGATGGTTCTTGATCTTGAAAATATTGATGTGAAGATCGATGATGAACATCAAGCGCTATTACTGTTGTGTGCTTTGCCTCTATCACATGCTCACTTCAAAGAAGCCCTCTTGTATGGAAGAGAGTATCTGACCTTTGAAAAAGTTCGATCAACCTTGTATTTTAAGACTTGAAGGAACGAAGGGAGCATAAACCTTCGACTGTTGGTGAAGGTTTGGCCGTTAAGGAAAAATTCTTGCGAAAGGATGATAAGTTCGACAAGAAGAAGGGAAAAAGTCATCAGAAGTCTTATAGTGGCGAAGCATCTGGTATTCGATGCTATCATTGTAAGAAGGATGGTCACACAAGAAAGGTGTGTCCTGAATGCTTGAAAGATCATGGAGGTAAGGATAATGGCAACACGACCATTGTTCAAGATGATTTCGAATCACCTGATGTTCTTGTGGTTTCAAGTAGTGACTCAAGTAAGGAATGGACTATGGATTCGGGTTGCACTTGGCACATGACTCCAAACAAAGACTTGTTCGAGGAATTATATGATCAAATGGTAGATCTGTATTGCTGGGAAACAACTAAGCTTAAAAGATTGTAGGTGTTGGATCTGTGAGATTCAAGCTCAATGATGAGTCAAAAAGGTTGTTGACTGAAGTCAGGTATGTTCTTGATTTGAAGAGAAATTTGATTTCTCTTGGTGAATTCGACAAGAAAGGATATGTTTTCCAAGGAGATAAAAGTATCCTAAGAGTCATGAAGGGGTCGAAGGAAGTCTTGAGAGGCTTGAAGAAACAAGGCTTGTATACCATTGAGGATGAAGTTGTAAGTGGTTCGAAAAATGTTGCATCCACAAAACCATTGTCAAAAACAAAAATTTGGCACATGAGATTGGGTCATGTTAGTGAAACGGGTCTGGTCGAATTGGGAAAACAAAATCTGCTTGGTGGAGTTTTGTGAACCATGTGTACTTAGAAAATATTGCAGAGAGAAGTTCAACAAAGACAAACAAAGAACACATGGATCCCTTGATTACATCCCTGCTGATCTTTGGGGGGGCCTGCAAGGTGTCCATCATGTTCAGGAGCGAGGTATTTTCTATCCATAGTAGATGATTATTCTAAAAAGTTATGGGTATTCATCCAGAAGACTAAGGATGAAACTTTTGAGAATTTCAAAAATTGGAAGACTCTGGTAAAAATTTAAACTAGTAGAAAGGTCAAGAGTTTGAGAATCGATAATGGCCTTGAATTTTGCAATGAGGTGTTCGATAGTTTTTGTGCTGCCTCTAGTATTGCAAGGCACAAAACTACTGCAGGTACTCCACAGGAAAATGGTTTAGTTGAAAGGTTTTAATCGAACTATTTTGGAGAGAGTTAGATGCATGTTGACTAATGATGGGTTAAAGAAGGTGTTTTGGGCTGAGGGTGTTTTGACAGCAACATATCTGATAAATAAATATCATTTGAATGCGTTAGATATGAAGACACCTGAAGAAGTTTGGTCGAGACATCCACCAGATCTTGACAAACTAAGAGTATTTGGCTGAGTAGCCTATGCTCACATTAGGCAAGACAAGGTCGAACCTAGAGCTCTAAAATGCATGTTCATTGGATACCCTGAAGGAGTCAAAGCTTATAGGCTATGGTGCCTAGAGCCAAGTCACAATAAGAGTATCATCAGTCAAAATGTAGTTTTCAATGAAGTTGAAATGACTTTTAAGAAACCTGATGATGCTGGTCGAAGTGTAGAAATATATGACGAAGAGCTAGAACAGGTAGAGATTCTTGTTAAGGTGGAGCATGTTGATGCTGAATTCCATATCCCAAATGAAGTCGAAGAGGAGTAAAAGATACTGAGGAAGTTGAGGAAACTGTCGATGACTACCTATTGTCAAGAGATAGGCCGAGAAGAGTCATCAAGCCACCTTAAAGACTTGGGTATGCAAATATTATAGCTTATGCCTTAATCTCTCAAAGTGAGGTTCTAGACGAAGAACCTAGAGACTATAAGGAAGTTATGAGGACTCGAAATAAGACTGAATGGCTGAAGGCCATGAATGATGAGATTAAATCTCTTCATGATAATCACACTTGGGAATTAATCAAAAAACTTGCTGGGGAAAGGTTAGTCAGGCGTAAATGGATTTGAAAAGTTAAGGAATGAATCAAATAAGTGGCGTTGAAAAGATACAAGGCAAGGTTGGTCGCAATAGGTTTCACTCATAAATAAGGTGTCGACTTTAATAATGTGTTTTCTCCTGCTGTGAAGCATAGGTCCATTAGAATGTTGCTTGCCATGGTGGCACAGTTCGATCTTGAACTAAAACAGATGGATGTGAAGACTGTGTTCTTGTATGGTGATCTAGATGAAACGATCTTGATGAGGCAACCTGAAGGGTATGTCGAAAAGGGGAAGGAAGATTATGTGTGCAAGCTAAATATATGTTTATATGGATTGAAACAATCTCCTCGATAGTGGAATAGGAGATTCCACAAGTTCATGGCACACATAAGTTTCGTTAGAAGCCAGTTCGACCACTGTGTGTACTTCATATTTCGACCTGTAATTCATTTGTTATTTTGTTGCTTTATGTAGATGATATTCTCATAGCAAGAAACAATGTCAAAGATTTAATGAGGGTGAAGGTTGAACTCAATAAGGAGTTCGATATGAAGGATCTGGGAGTAGCATCCAGGATTCTTGAGATTGACATCATAAGAGATAGAAAGCATTCAAAGTTATGCTTATCTCAAGAGGCATACCTACGGAAGATGCTCGACAAGTTTGGTATGTCAAATTCAAAGACTGTTGTGACTCAGAAAAACCCTCAATTCAAGATGAGTATTGATCAATGTCCCAATACTAATGTCGAAAGAGCTTATATGAATAGCATTCCATATGCTAATATAGTAGGCTCTTTGATGTATGCTATGGTCTGCACGAGACCCGATATAGCATATGGAATGATTCTTGTAAGCAGGTACATGGTAAATCCTGGAAAGGCTCACTAACAAGCATTGAAGTGGACTCTAAGGTACATAAATGGGTCTCTGAATAGAGTCTTAATTTATGGTGGAGCCTTGGGTGAAGATAGTAAAGTAGTAATCAAAGGATATGTCGACTCTGATTATGCAGGTTGTATGGATTCTAGAAAATCTATTTTTGGATATGTTTTCACTATGTTTGGCACAACAATTAGTTGGAAAGCAACACTTAAAAATATTGTTGCTTTATCAACCACTGAAGTGGAATATATTACCTTAACTAAAGCTATGAAAGAAGCATTATGGCTTGAAGGCTTTGTGAAGTAGCTGAAAATTCAAGGTCAAGGTATCACTGTTAAATGTGATATTCAAAGTGCTATACACCTATCGAAGAACTCATCATATCACAAACAAACCAAGCATATCGATGTGAGGTTGCATTTCTTCAAAGGAGTAATCGAGCATGGAGAAAACCCAAACTAAGACTATACATCTCTCTCTTCATCATCAAATAATTTAGCTATAATAACTTATCAACCATCTTTTCTTTCCAATCAATCTTTACCCTCACTTGAAACTATTGATATTACACAGTTTCAAAAATCCTTTGAACCTTTCAATGTGCTGGAAGCTTCTCCAAAGCATCTATCATGTGAATTACCTTATAACCAACCTTATTTACCACCTTTCCTGGTTACACCCTGTAATACGGTGGGAGAACTAACTTTATAAAATGTGCAGATAGCAAGAGTCGCCACCGACTTTTATTTTATCCAATTAGGAAAGGCAAAAAGAACAGGAAATACCTTTTTGAAAGAGATTGAGTTCGGGGGGCAGGCTATACAAAGGGAAGGTGTAAGCACCCTTTGTATCCATGGTTATCCATGAGCTCTTAATTTCTTAGCTCACTTTTTGTTTGAATTGTTTGAAAAGAGTATAGTGTGTGTATAGTAAAATAGTTTGAAAAAGAACTTTAACTTTGTAATGATCTTCGTACGGATGTATACAAAGTGTAGTCTTTGAAAATTATTTTGAAAAGGAAGTGTGAAGAGCATTTTGAACTTGTTTGAATTGAGCATGCAATTAAGAACTACCTACCCTAAGTTTAAAGTCCTTCTTGTTCTTTAAGTCTTTAAGGGAAAGAGACTTTGCACACCATTAGTTAGTGGGAAGTCTTTTCATTGGATGTAAAGGGACATCGAAGGGTCATCGAATAGTCATAGGGGCTATCCATACCATAAAGAGGGTAGGAAGTCCTATGCATTGGATGTGAATAGTCATAAAAGGCAACAAGTAAGGATACCTTAGCATTCGAATGGACTATCATCATTTATCGAAGGCAACTCGAGGGACGAGATCATTTTATCGTAGGCAACTCGAAGGGACTATGATCTTTTTGATGATTTTAAATCGAAGGTAGCATTTTTGCTAAGGTATCCCCACATTCGAGGGACTTGACTATTTAACCGAAATGCATCATAAGAGAGATTACCTTAAAGGTGAGTGTGTGAGCAAAAGAGTGAATGATTAATTTAATCCGAAAAATTAGGGTTATTCTAGGTTGATTTTAGTCTTGCCATACAATCCTATTAATTTCTAACAGTTATATGAGCAGAAAATTAAAGGCAGAAAAAATAAAGTCCTACGCTATTACAAGGCCTCGGGGAGGGGGATTACACAACCAAAAATGGGGGATGCGGAAAAGTAAAGTGCGGAAATTAAAGTAAATCCTAATTACTATTACATCAAAAAGAATTTGCAACCTATACACCTTCTAGAATTTAAATGAATAAATAAATAATTAAATAATAACAAAAACAGGCATGCGACGATCATAGAGTATGAGATGAGAAGAGAAGATCGCGAAGAAATTAAAGTTGGAAAATAGGTGAAGATAAACCTAAGTCTAAACTGTTATTACTAAAATAATTGTAAACCTAAATTACTTAATTAATTATTGGTTAAAACCTAATTAATTAAATCTGTTAAAAAATCTAAGGGTTAAAAAACCTAATTAACTAGATTAATTATTTTGGTTAAAAAACTTAATTAATTAAATCGGTTAAAAAACCTAATGGGTTAAAAAAATCTAAAGGTTAAAACTTAGTCGAATGTTAATGGACAACACCTACCTATTATACATTTTAAGGTTAATGGTTAAAAAATAGAGATTTTACCAAGGTTATCAAGGGGAAGTGGAAAGTGATTAGGAAACACAATAGAGTGAACAAATAAGTGTAAGGAATGGGAGGTAGAATTTACATCTGCCCCTTTGGCCATGACCAAAGGAGGTACCTGCAAAAATAAGATAATAATAAGAATAAGAATAGTAATAATAATAATACAAGAAAAGAATTGGGGTTTAGAAAATTAAATTATGGCCAAAATTACGAATAACCTTGATTTGGCCAAATACCAAAAGGTTTTTGGCCAAATACGAATAACCTTGATTTGGCCAAAAACCAAAAGGTTTTGGGCCAAATAAACCACTGCAATATTACGGTTAAGAAAACAAATGGAAAAATAGAAAAGTGATTAAAATAAAATAAAAAAAATATAAAAACCTGATTATAAATCAAATAAAATAAGATCACGCACCTACAAATTTTTTGAGATTTTTTTGAAAATATGAAAATAGAAATTAAATCAAATAAAATAGAAAAAAAGAGGAATTTGCAATTTTGAGGGTCAAAATCCTCTAAAGGAGTATTGTTCTGCGATTTTTTTTCTGAACTTCTGGAAAAAATTCGGAGCAAATCGAAACAGTAGTTTCAGAATTCGGCTGATAGGCTGAAACCTGAGGAAGGAGAATTAGGAGAGGATGGCATCGTGGATCCGTTTTGCTTCTAAAAAAAATCTTCTTATTCCTTTTGATCTTTCAACCCGCAAAACAAAAAGAAATTGTTACCCCGAAAAAATTATGTGATTTGGGGTGTTTGATTTAATTTTTTAGAGTGACGGAAGGTTATTTGTAACGGCCGGAAACGATGGTGAAGGGTGTTAGATTGTGAATAAGGGTTGAAAAATTGTTAGTGACAGAGAATAAGGGTTAATTCTTACTCTCCTTTTGAGAATGAAGAAGTGTCTATTTATACACAAAAATTAGGTTAAATAAAAAAGGAAAATTATAATAAAAACTAATGAATCAAATCAAGGCAAAAAAATTAATTTGTTTTAATTCTAGCAAAAAATTAAATCAAAATAATTCAATGAGATTGGCTTGTTCCCTAAGATATGAAAAGTGCTACAAATAGAACAAATAAGATTAAAAACTTACTTTTTTTTGGATTTTTTTGAATATTTTATGATTTTTGGTGATTTTTTGACTAAAAATGCATAAAAAGTGAAAATT
Source organism: Vicia villosa (assembly GCF_029867415.1). Lineage (NCBI taxonomy): Eukaryota > Viridiplantae > Streptophyta > Magnoliopsida > Fabales > Fabaceae > Vicia > Vicia villosa. The sequence goes on along the minus strand of NW_026705779.1, from coordinate 105,788 downwards.
GATTATTTTAAAAAAATACATATTTAATTAATACGAAAATTAAACTTAAATAGTAAAAAAATGTAATTTTTGTGATTTTTGAATAAATGAAAATAAAGTTAGAACTAAAATTAGAAAGCAAGTAAAAGGGAAAATGTTAGAAGTTGGATTCGAGCCCATGACCTCTCGCTCTTATACCTTTTAACCTCAAATCCTTACCAATTATGCTATGCCTCTTATTTGAAATAAAATGACATTTTCAAATATATGAGGGCAAATTTTGGGGTACAACACACCCCTACAAATTTACTCTACTAACCACCATCTCTCTAAATCCCGAACATTTAGTTCATCAGCATAACAGACTCAAAATCATTATATTGATGAATCTGAATATGTTGTATTAGATGAAAACCAACCTGAAACTAACCAAAAAACAACCTAAATATGAACCTCAAACTACACCTCTCAATCCATCTCTAATCAGAGAATTTGCTCTTGTGACATAAGTTGGCACAAAACAGTTATTTGGAACTAGAAATAACCCAACTCACACATTTGTTTCTCCCATCCCTCCATATACCTCACTTGTAGGTAACTTAAATCAATATACCCTTCCCCATATCCTTTCTCAAATGGAATAATTCAGAGATGAATTCTATAACAAGGTCAAATGGCTTATCTTTGATAGACTTGGTACCTCAGATACTGTATCTTTAACTGTAAGGTGGGATAATTTCAAACTCTCTATCGACTCTGTCATACAGAATTTGAAAAGTTTCTCATCAAAAGTTGTTGCTTCAGCAAGTCAGAGGATGATCCAACTTGAGGCAATATTAGATTATGTAGAAAATTATCAAGTACATATGGGCATTCAGATTCAAGATATGAGATCCCAGATATCCAATCTTTCAAATCATCAAGATGCCGTGGATGCGTAGCTTAGTTTTATGGCTGCTAAGCAAGAGGAAATGGGTTCTGATCTAACAACTATTTTGGAGCTTATGAAGAAACCCTAGGATTAAGATCTAGAACTTTTTCTCTCTCTCTCTCTCTCTATCTATCTTTTTCTTGTTGATGGGAAAAGGGGGAGAAATGAAAGTATTTAAAGAGAACAGCAAAAACATTTATGGATGTGTTTATTAGAACTTGAACCCATATATTATGTATATATGCTTAATTTTATTGATTAATTTGTTAATCAAAATAAGTTTAAATAACTTGGATAGGACTTCGGGGATCTTACAAAATTCAACTTTTGGACTGTTAGATCCAGGGGGAGCTTACAAACCCTAGACTTTGATGTTGTCAAGTTTGTTAAATTGACCAACCATTGTTCTTAAATATATTTATTTGTCATCATCAAAAAGAGGGAGATTGTTGGAATAAAATCTATTCATACTCCTTGGATTTTGATGATAACAAAGTACTTAAAGAACAATAGGGTATACTAACACTTGTTCAAGTGTGCATGATCATAAGCTCTAAATTAACTTGATTCTGACCCTATTAACTAGCTTATAAAGAGAAGCAAATGTCTCAAATTATGAAGGATCAAAATTTGATGACTTAACTCTTGGAATATCAGCTTCTGATGACAACTCAGATCCTGGAGACCTGAAAGTCATAGTACTACGGCTCTAGTTTGTACTCTGTGTGCAAAGCAGTTCCATCTTGTCAAAAACCAGATTATGGAGAAAGTCAACTAGGGCTTTCTAATGCAAGACTCAAGACATTTTGACACAACTGTTTTAGTCTGCTCTAACATCCTTATGGTCACCATGTTTAAGAAAGACACCATGCATAAAGCTTTTACTCAGAAGACGAAGATCTTCACACTATCATCTTCCAACGTCTCTTTCTTGGAAATTGCTTGTCAGCAAAGACACTTGTGCAAGTCCTCTCCAACGACTCTTTTTCTACCTCTATATTAGAAGCTGAAGAATTAAGAGAAAACTACAACAAGATATTACAACAAGGACAAGAACTGATCTAATCACTAAGCTTCCGTATATATTTTTTGTATTGCACATAGTTTTGAGATTTCTTATCTTTGTATATCTTATAAATCTCAAGTAATAAAGTCTTTGTTAATGTTGTATTCTTTGTGTACCTCTGATTGTATATCAAGTGCATATTGTTGTCTATTCATCTAAACTATTGTTTGGAGGTATAGTGGAACTCTCTTTCAGGATTGATTGAGCAAGGAAGTCTCTCGTAGTGTGCTTGAGCAAAGGAAGTATCTTGCTAGGTTGCTTGAGCGTAAGTCTCTTTCTAGGTTGATTAGGCAAGGAAGTCTTGAGCTGGTTTTCTTTAGCAGGTTGTAATCAAGTTTTGATTATAGTGAAAAATCTCTTGTGGGACAAGGGGACTGGACTACTCCTAGTTGTAGAGGAACCATGATAAATTCTATGTGTGCTTTTACTTATTGCTTATGTGCTTTAACTATTTTCGTTGTTATCTCTCATTGCCTTAATTTTGAACTTATTCTGGTTCAGAAACTGTTTTCAAAAGAAGCAAAACATTTCTCCATACACAATTCAACCTTCTTTCTTGTGTATTTTTCTCACCTTTATACATAACATAACTTCTTAGTTAAATTTTAAATAAGCCTATTTTTATCCAATACCAAGCTGCAAACAGAGTCATCAAGTACCTCAAATATTTCCCAAGCAAGGGTATATTTTTTTCTTTGACATATTAAACTGCAACTTTTTAGTTTAACTTATGTTGATTTGGTTGACTTGATTAATTTCAAAAGATTGTTTTTCAAGAAATATTTCTTCCTACTCGATCTTTAATATCTTAGAAAACCAAAAAATAGCTCATTATTTCCATATCATCTTATGTGGCAAACTATAAAACCCTTGTAACTGCCACATGTGAATTACAATGACTCGTCTATTCATTTCAATACCTTCAAATCACTTGCATCGAACTGTTTATACTTTATTTCGACAATTTAAGTGTTTTTTATATATGAGTTAAAAATACTCAACCCAATATAAAAGAGAATATAAAAGAGAGAAGAGATCAAACAACCTAAACAAACATTAACTTACAACCCCAATCTAAAACAGAAAAGATGGTGACAATTTAAGTGTTATTCGCATGACTGCAAATTCAATTTCCCATAAAAAAATAAAACACTTTGAAATCTACCACATTGTGAGAGAAAAATTATCAATTAATATTAAGAGTCTCACATCGGATAATATAAGATCTGAATATGTGTTTATAACTGAGAACAATCTTCATTCTATTAACCAGTTTTATAGAGTTAAGTTAGGTCCAACCACATTTCTTAACAATTAAACTTATGAAGCCCGCTCCTCAAAGAAACAACTCGTAAATTTCTCTACAAAGTCTTTGTTCCTCCATCATTCAACATTCTAATATCAAAATTAAAAATGATAGACACCTATCCATTACCATGCCAACGTGTGATGGGCTAATACACAATAAAAAAACTTGTAATAGTTTTATCACCAATGTACATAGATCCTTAATAAAATAACCATATTTGACTATATAATATAGTTTTTGCATACCATCATAATTGAATATTCCCTTTCATTCAACATTATTCCTTCATAATAGAGGAGATACTATTGCTTTAGTTTATCTAATCTTCAAATTTTTTATTTTATTTTGTCTATTAGAAACGTTATTCTTATGGAAAAAAAAGATTTTTTTATTTAAAATTTTTTAAAAATAAATAAATATTATTATTATTTATTTATTTGGTCATAAATAAAATGGCTCTTGAAGTGTATAAATAGCCATTTAGTTCAAAGCATAAAAAAACAAATACAAACAAAACAAAACACAAAGGTGCAAGAAAGCAAATAGAAGAGGTTGAGTTTGTTTGGTTTCTTTGAATCTTTGATTCATTCACAATCCCACTAATCTATCCATTTATGTTAATTTATTATTCTTAAACGTGTTTTTAATTCCTAATTTATAGCCTAATCCTTTTCCTTGGCTCTTTTCAACCCGTTTCGCTATAGTTATTACTCTCTTAATAACTCTCACAATTATTGTAATTATTGATTTTGTTCTTCAGAGAAAAGTGTCTAGAGAGAGAAAGAGGAGAGAGAGAGAGGAGAGAGGTTGTTGAGTTTGGGAATGGTGATAATAAACCAAGAGAGGAAGAAAGAATGCAAAGGAATACGATTGGGGAAATACGAATTGGGAAAAACACTTGGTGAAGGAAATTTCGGAAAAGTTAAGTTAGCAAGAAACACTGATTCGGAACAGTTTTTTGCGGTTAAGATTCTCGAGAAAAATAAGATTGTTGATCTCAACAACACTGACCAGGTATGTTTTTTTTTAAGGTTTATGTTTTTTTTTTCCGTATCTTCTCTGTTGGAATTTCAGATTAATGTTAGTTTTAATTTTGTTAAATTTTTTTTTTGTGGCGGTTGGAATTCTCAGATTAAAAGGGAGATATCGACGTTGAAGCTTTTGAAACATCCTAACGTTGTTAGGTTATACGAGGTAATGTTTTATGATTCAGAAAATTGTTACTAATTTTTTCAGTTTTTGAATGTATTAATGAAAAAAAAGAAAAACTGGTCTTTGTTTGTGTTTCTATGTTTCTGGGTTCAGTTGTTTTAGTATTAAATTCATATATTTAAAGTTAGTCATTCATGAATTACTTTTTTCTTAAAAAAATATTTTCAAATAATAGTGAATAGAAGAAGTACTAAAATTGTTACAATTTTAACCACAAATGAATTGTATAATACTTGTTAAATTACTATAAGTACCAGAAGTCGATATTGTGAGATTAGATGTGTTCATCTGAGTTCGAACTTTGAACCTTAGAGTTATGTGTTGTGAATTTCAACTCCGATCCCACTAGTACTGACATAAAGTTTGTGCATGTGTGACAAATCCAAATCGAATTAATTGTGAACTAAAATTGCCATAAACTAGATCCACATTTGAAACAATTATTGCTTATTTTATGTCTAAAATGTATAAACACATATTGTGGATACACGTTTTTATGGGACCATTTTCCTCAAGTATATATCAAGACATGTGTTATGTCTTTGTCTTGAATCCTATAATTTGTTTACAAATAACTTAGGTTAGAACTTCACACTCAAGAGTGAGGTTACAATTTACCATCACCACTAGGAGTGGCAAACAGGAATATCCGTCCCATTTAGACCCATCCCGTAAAAGTTTGTAAGAAAACGGAGCGGGGCAGAATTTATTGAGGATGCAAACTTAAATGTTTGTTTTGTGTCTCAAAAAATGAGTGTGGGGCGGGACTGCGGACATAGTACCCTTTAAATCTAAAAATTATAAATTTTCATATATATGTCTAGTGGAAGGCGGAACAGACATATTAGATGGTGCGAATTTAAAACTCTGACTCATCTCATAAAAAGGTGCGGACAAAACAAAAATGTCGGACGGACCAAACCCTACCGCTCCTCCTCCTCCGCAATTAACTTATTCCTTCAATTTTGTTAGAACCACAAAGACTCTTTTTTTTTTCTTGATTGAAGTTTATTGTGGACCCCTAATTATGTGGCGTTTTGAAAAGGGACATGACTAGTAGTGGAAAAACTTGTGACGATGCTAAATTTTGGAACAAAGTTATCAAACCAAAACACGTTAGGAATCCATAAATTTCGAACCTTGGAATACACATTTAGATTTTATGCTTAAAATTCTTGTTTTTATTCCTTCGGTTCTTATCAAGATAGAATAATTCACATGCCTTGTAAAATAAGTTGATTTTGCAAAAATGAATTATAACACCTAATATAAAAAATTTAATGTCATATTAGTGTATGATTGATATGACATGAGATGTCATTTTCCCCTAAATTATCGTATTTGATATAATATAATAATTTTTTCTTACATTTCAGAAAGAAACAATCAAGTACCACTTCAAGTTTTCATTATTTTTTGTTTGCTCTGTCGTGTGGGTTCCACTCATGAATATCATGTGGTAGCTATGTTACATTCTTTGATATAATATAATTTTAATACATATTTATAAATAGCTTCCACCTATAGTTTGCCAACATTATGGCATAATAATAAATTATTTTGTGGTTCTCCATTAACTAGTCTATCATTAAGTTACTATTTTAATCCTTGAAGGGTCCACAAATATTCTAATATGCAATTGGCCAAATATATCATTTATTTATGTATAGTAAATTTTTGGTCTTATCCTTTACATTACATATGTAGCTTAGGATAGAAATATCAATTATGTATAACTAGTCCCTTTGTAATATAAGTTACATTTTTTTAATGGAAAAATGGAAAAGAAGTAATCAATGCAAATGCAAATGCAACTTACCTTTTAAGCTTTGTTATTCTAATTATGATTAATTATTATAATAATTATTATTATGATGATGATTATGCAGGTCTTGGCTAGCAAAACCAAAATTTATATGGTGCTTGAGTATGTGAATGGAGGAGAATTATTTGACAAAATTGTAAGCAACATTTGCACCTTAATTAATTTTTACTATCCATTTAGTAACATTGAAGCGTGTCCGACACTTACATGATACTTACGCGACGTACGTAGTTGCATTCAATTTGTACTATTTTTTTCAAATTATTATCGGTGTTGATGTTTTAGTATCTAATACTCGTGTCTGACACTTACATGACACCGGCGCATAGCGCACGCAGTTACATTCAATTATTATTATTTTTTAAATTATTATCAGTATTAATGTGTTAGTATCCGATACTCGTGTCTGACACTTACATGTCACTGGCGCACGTAGTTACATTCAATTTTTACTATTTTTTCAAATTATTGTTGGTGTTGATGTATTAGTATCTGATACCTTGGGTATGAAATGAATGAGTTACCTAATTGTCTTCACAGGCATCAAAAGGTAAACTAACAGAAGCTCATGGTAGGAAGATGTTCCAACAATTGATTGATGGTGTGAGCTGCTGCCACAACAAAGGTGTCTTCCACAGAGATCTTAAGGTTCTTTCAAAATCCTTGAAACTATACATATAATCCACTTCATGCAGTTTAATCACAAAATTTGTGTCTTATTGCAGTTAGAAAATGTACTTGTGGATGCCAAAGGGAACATAAAGATAACCGATTTTAACCTCAGTGCTCTTCCGCAACATTGTGGGGTAAGCACTTGCTTGACTGTTTGGATTAACTTATTTGAGTTTATCTACCGGTTTAAGCACTTATAAGACTATTAGGAATAGCTTATGAAAACAGCTTTTTAACTTATTTCTATAAGCTCACCATCAATGTTATCAAATATATACGGCGTCGTTATGGCAGATATACAAGGTGGATTTTGGATTCACTGCCGTAATCTGGTATAACGGCGCCGCAAAGTGCCTGGTATGGCGGGATTTTGGCTCTCCGCCATGGACAACATTGCTCACCATGATAACTTATGAAAATAGTTTATAATATGAAAATATGTTGACCTTATTTTATGTTTTGTAAGAGAAATAGCTTATAAAAAAGTACTTATATGATATAAGCACTTAATTGAAATGTTAGTTCTAATAAAATATGTTAAAATTTCAGGCAGATGGGTTGCTACATACAACTTGTGGAAGTCCAAATTATGTTGCCCCTGAGATTCTTGCCAATAGAGGCTACGACGGTGCGAAATCGGATATTTGGTCATGTGGTGTTATCTTATATGTAATTCTAACAGGATACCTTCCTTTCGACGACAGAAATCTCGCAGTTCTCTATCAAAAGGTGAATTTCGTTCGTCTTTCTACGCTGTATAGTTTGTAATTGTTTTTATGCTAAATATTAATCGATACGCTTTTTATCTCGCCGATTATAGATTTTCAAAGGAGATGTTCAAATTCCGTTATGGTTGTCACCTGGCGCTCAAAACATCATAAAGCGAATTCTTGATCCGAATCCCGAAACAAGAATAACAATGTCTATGATTAAAGAAGATGAATGGTTTAAACAGGGTTATAATCCTGCAAACAGAGACGACGAGGAAGATGATGTGTACATTGGCGACGAAGCCTTTTCCATCCAAGAAGTGGTATATTTTCTTGCACTCTAAGCTATCTGTCATTAATGTTGTTAAATGGCGATCCTTTAGCACTGTTACATAACATAATCTGAAAAAAAACTGCTTATGATTGTTTCAGTGCACTGAAGCAGACCTGGCTAGTCCAAAATCGCCGAAGCTAATCAATGCGTTTCAGTTGATAGGGATGTCTTCGTGTTTAGACCTCTCTGGCTTTTTCGAGAAAGAGGTGAGTATCAGAAAATTGAACTTTACTAGTTTTAACGCAAAGTTAAATCAATTGAACGAACGATGTGTTTTTGACGAGTTTCAGGATGTCTCGGAGAGAAAGATACGATTTACATCGAACCATTCTCCGAAAGATTTGACGGAAAAGATTGAGGACATTGTAATAAAGATGGGTTTTAGCGTTCAGAAAAAAAACGGAAAAGTAAGTAACTTAGTATTATTATTTATATTCGTTAAACATAATTGAAAAAACTGTGGTTTGGCTAAACATTGTTGCAAAAACTTGAAATTTCAGTTGAAAGTGATACACGAGAATAAAGCGCATAAAAGTCTAGGAAGCCTCTCGGTTGCAGCAGAGGTAAATAAAATGCATGTCGAGACTTGGTTACGATTTCTATGTTTACGAGTTTTGGTATAGTTTGCTGACATTATGAAACTATCTGGATTTTGATTTTGAACAGGTTTTGGAAATAGGTCCATCATTGTATGTAGTAGAACTAAGGAAATCTTATGGAGATGCAACTGTATATAGACAAGTATGTATATCGACTTTCTTTCTTTTGTCGCTACTTTTCTGTGAAAATCTAAGGCTGATATGTAGTTTTTTTCTATGATTTATGCTGTAGTTATGCAAGAAGTTGTCAAATGACTTGGGTATAGCCAAGACGGCACAGCTTGTGAGCTCGGAAATGATAAGCGTGTGTATGAAGAAAATAAGTTAGAAGTCAGATAATGTAAATTTTTCTCTTTTTGTTATCTGGTGGATTAGTTATGTTAGATGTCATGGATTCGAATCCAGAGCTTTGCCGCTCGTTGTGATTCTATTTAGCTGGATGGATTATGAATTAGTCTGTGCAGTTGCATGCATATGATTTTCATCAATTGTAAGTATACCATTTGAAGAAAATAAGTAGTATGTATGTTTCCTAGTGCTTAGTCAACAACTATTTTACGCAGATTCATCAATGGCCTCCAAGCTTTGTAAGGAGTTAGACCATGTACAAAACCGATGGCAAAAGTATTTGCACTACATGGCTATGGCCAGCTAGCAACGTCAAGTCTCTCTCGTTTTTGTGCTCACATGAAAGGATGCACATGTGGTGAGTACGTAAAAGAGAGAGCTTTGATGTATGTTAGTCGGCCATAAACCATGTATTGTGAGTATTTTTGACGTTAGTTTTAAGGTCTAGGCATATTCCTTCAAAAACGGCCATTCATTGTTCTATTTGCGAGAAATAATTGTTAGCTAAAAAATACGAATGGAGAATTATAAAGGGATCCATGGAGTGCACTATGTGTAAAGATGAAATATTGAATTAAGTGTATTTATAATTATTGCTTAAACAAATGGATTCATATTCATATGTATATATTGAATACTATACATATATGTTAGATAGCCACTTTTGAATTTGCAATCTCTTTAATAGTTACAATGAGTTTTCATATTGAGAACTTAAATGTCACAACTACATTAAAGAAAAACAATCTACCCAATTAAGCATACAACTAAAAAAAAACAAGTAGAATAAACACAAAATAAACTCTATACAAGGATGTACTCCCTTTGATTAACAAAAATACCAGTATTTGACCATGAACTCTCCAAACACAAGAAAATTCTTAGCTTACCAAGGTCTTTAAAGTAGAATGGTTAATCTAAAAAGCTTTTGACAAATTGAATTTTTTTGTGAAGAACTACTGGCCAATACAATATCAACTGAAATTGCTCAATTGGTAAAAGTGTATTTCATATGTATTTTAAATGTTCTGTAATATTTACTATTTGTAATTTGATTTTTGATTTTATCGAATTAGTTGTAATTTGATTGTTTATTGTAGAATTATATAGTGAGTCAACCCTCCCACTTAATTAGATTTGAATCCATTGTAATTTGTTTTTAGTTTGAACAAGTTGTTCAAAGACATATATGCGTGCATTGAGTCACAAGCTAGAAATCCTAAACTCTAAACCCTGAATCTTTCATTGCAATTTATTTTTAGTTTGAGTAAGATGGTAAAAATCAATCAATATATGTGTGCCTTGAATCACAATATAAGCATTATTGTCATCCCTAAGTCAGATCATACTGTTATGATTTGAATTAGAGAAAAGAATGACTTGAATCAAGGTGATAAAATTTAGAAATGTCTTGTTTGAATCAAATCATGATTTGGTAAATGTGATTCAAATCAAGTAATCACATGATTTGAATCATATGTGTTTTTTAAAATTTTGTCTGATCATGATTCAAGTCCTACATTATTGCAATTCACGTCAAAGTCTTATGTGATTCGAATCAGACACTTCCTTGATTTGAATTTCAAAGCCAGTGCCAAAATTCTAATTTCAAATTGAATTTTGGATCAAATCAACCATATGCTTGTGGATACCCAGAAAAAATAAGATAAAAAACTACAAAATAGATGTGAGCACGTACATGTGTAATAACTCAGTAAAATAAGCGGGTATAAGTGTGGCTACAATACCTTAGTACCCACTCTGCCTCATACCCGCACAATATACATATTTCTATATTTTAGTTTATATTAATATATACAAATATATGTCTATCAATATTTTAAAAAAAATACATCACTATTAGACTATCACGCATTTTTCTATAAGTGTTCATTTATTTCATACCTCATTAATAAAAATCTTTGAAAATATTTATAATGGTGTTAAAACTTAAAATTATATGATGTTTTATTATTGATTGATTTTTCTTTTAGAAATGCGGGTAATAGGCACAGATTTGGGTGCTTAGGTATCTATATGACACAAGTATGAGTATGAACATTGGTGCCTACACGGCTATGGACTTTGGTATGAGAATTTTTCAAACCGTGGATGTGTGTATATTTGATATAAAAAACTTCATAGTGTGTTGATTGAGTTAGATTGTTTAGGCGTTATGTGAGTTTCTACAAGATAATCAATCATCTTCAACCTGGAACCAGGAAATCCCATTGTTGTGGTACTCAACTCTAAAGATTGAGTGTGAGTAGTAGGTACAAGGTACATTATGGAATCTAATTTTTTTGTGAATATTTTTTGTGTGTATCATATTAAAGATTTGATAATGTGATTATGGTACTTGGAGACTGAATTCCAACCAGAAAATATTATTTTGTGTTCCACTAAAGACTTCGGTAGCATCAAAAGAAGGGTAGTTGCAGAAAGAAGTTAGAAAATTTCAAGATCCTTGAGTAGAACAAAGGCTCAGAAAAGGAGCAAGTAGAGTTGACTAAAGACTGCTGCATAATAGAAGCTTGAAGCAGAACTTTGGGTCTAGCAAGGAATTTGGGTCAAGATCAAGTAAAGATTTTGTGAATTCAACAGTTTGAGTATTCTGCTACAACAGAAAAGAAATCCAAATTTAGATTATCGTTGGCTTAATTTTTTATTGGCTTGAAGTATTCAGTGTTGTGTTAATTATCCGTTGTACCAAAACTCTGTATATTAATTTGCAAAATAAATGGAAAACCAAATGAACTTTTAGTGGTTCACCATTGAATACTGAACTAAACAAAAAGCAAGTACGAACACGATGAACCAATATAAACATGGTGTACAATCTCTCTATCCCTATTTTTACATTTCTATATATATTTGCATGACTTAGGTTTTATTGTATTTCTATCATCACATGTTAATAGAATTTATCTGCTTATAGTGATTTATTGTATAATTGTAGGTTCCTAATAGATTTAGTAATTTGGATATTCTTTTTGGTGATTATGATTTATGACTATATAAACTATTGATAGTAGATTGAGCATTCGATTAATCAAATTCAAGTTGAACCTTGTGTGAAAATTGAATCATGATAATTGTTGAATGTTTTGTTTAAACAACTTCATATATCTCAGTTTTTGTGATTTTGATGATCATAGTTAAATGTGATATCCAATCATATAATTAATAAAAAATTTGATATCTTTCGCTTCTCTATGTAATTTGCGCATTTATTTGTAAAACTTTGATTTTTGAAGAAAATGTTTTTGAGAATGGTTTTTAAGGGAATGACCTATTCAACTCCCCTCCTTTCTGGACCATTTGATTCTCATACTCTCCTCCAACAATTGGCCTCACAGCTAGTCTTTTGATCAGATCTTTCGACTTCAAAATTTGAGGATATGAACTATAACGATCCAAATGGTGTGTTCAACAGAACTCCCATATTCAAAAAGCAAAATCAATATGATTGAAAAGATACCATCTTTACTTGATAAGAATTAGTTAAATGATTTTGAGATATATGAAGCAATTTAATATCATTATTTTAAGAGGTTTATAATCATCAAGTTAGAAATTTAAATTGACTTTATCAAATTAGGATTGTGTTCACAAAGTGTTAAGATCTATGTGCAAGTAAATAGAAACCTAGCTACATAACTTAAAGACTTTAGATATTTCAATTTTGTTTGGAAAAACAAATTTATCATGAAGTTTGAAGCATATGAAGCTAATTAGGAAAAGGAGAAAATGTTAATGAAGAGACAATAAGCATCTTCTTGAAGACCTCTACTTTTAAAGTTTGTAAAGGAAAATGAAGATAGTTCCAATGAAGATAGTTCCAATGAAGATCCTTTAAAAGAAAAAGAAATTAGTGTGTTCATTAATCGGTCAAGAAGTATATAAGAAGATATAAAGTAATATGATTTGAGTGGGCTAAATCATTATCAATATTGAACCATCATCCAAGTTTGTTGAATTATAAATTCAAGCAAAGAAGTATCTAATCATTACAAGGACTATATATAATCAAATATATTCATAACGCATGCCTTTCTCACTTCATTGATATCAGGTTAAGGAGTGTCTGGGATTCAATGAAGACAAGTGTATCTTAGTGGAACATCCTCAAGACTAGCAAAAGAAGATGTATACAATCAAAATTTGGATCATTTTGTGATTTTCCTATAAAGGAATTGTATCGTTTATGAGGAAGTTGATCTCGTCAAAGCGTCGAAGTTGTTAAATAGGCCAATGTTGAAGAAAATAAAGTATTATCATGTCGATAAGGGTGAATATTTCTATCAGGATGACTTTTGTAGGATCAACGAGGATAGCTTCATCGTCTACGAGGAAGCACCCGAAGGTTACGCTCCTTGAAAGGCTACTTCTCAATCTGCTCCTGCCTCATCCAAGAGTCTTACTCTTGCTATCAAGGCCAACATCGACAGTTGTTTCAATAATATCTTGGATGATGCAAAGGATAAGGAAAAACGCCGAGAGAAATCTTCTCAAGGGCTAGAGAAAAATTTCATATTTCTCATGAAGAGAAGATGGCCGCTGAAGTTCAAGTGACAAGATAAATTGACTTCTCTACTGACCTCTCTGAAGGAAGATATGAACGTTAATGGTTCGATTTTATCCTTCAAGAACTCAAATTTTCTTTAAGATGATCGATTTCCACCTGACCTCCCATGATTTATCATGCATAGATTTGCATCTTATTCTATTCTAGTATAGTTTTTAAATTTTTAAGTTTAAATATCTATTCGTTAAACTTCTCGTATTTTACGAACTTATTGTCGTTTATGCATGTTTTTGGTTGATAATGCATGCTGGTGTGTTTTGTTAATTTAGCTTATTCATGTGTTTAAATTTCTCTCTTATTCGATATTCGTATTTTTTGTTGTAATTAATGTCCGAAATTAAATTGTGTACCTGATGTGATATGTGCATTTTGGTTGTGTTGCTTGTAAATAGAGTAATTTTATTTTGCAGTGATATATATATATATATATATATATATATATATATATATATATATATATATATATATATATATATATATATATATATATATATATATATATATATATATATATATATATATATATATATATATATATATATATATATATATATATATATATAAATTTTATGCACTGAACATGTATCAATTGTCTCAAGAGTTCATGTATCAATTGTGTGATGATAAATAATCAAAATCAATAATTGGAACCAAATTAAATTATTCAATTCAAATAATATCTCAAATTTGCCAAACATCTAAACAGGAGAGACTGAAGTTGCCCATTTAGTAAAAGTGCATTTCATCTATATTTTGATATTTTGTAATTTTTTATATTTGTAGTTTGTTTTTTGATTTTGTCGATTTAGTTTTAATTTGATACGTTGTTGTAGAATTGTACCTTGAATATACCCCCTCACTTAATTCAATTTGAATCTATTGAAACTTTCTTTTAGTAAAAAAGCTTAAAACAAAGAATTTTTAAAGTTTAATTCAAATGAAGCATATGGTTGATTTAAATCAATAATTCGATTAGAAATCAGGATTTTGGCACAACCTTTGTGATTCGAATCATGGAAGTGTCTGGTTCGAATCCCAAAACACCTTGATGTGGATCACAATAGTGTATGATCTATTATATATATTAAAATAGACTTCCAACATATTTGACACATAAAATTATTTTTGTCACATCAAACCATTTTTGCCACATCAATCATAATTCTACGTGGCATCTTCTAAATTTATTTTCACTTTTCAAAATCACACGGAGTCTCTACTTAAGGTCACGAGTTCGAATCCCGAAAAATGAAGAAAAAAATATTAATTTAATAACTACTTGCATATTTTATTAAAACTTATAAAGCAATATGTATATTTTTCTTGTAATATTTTTTTTAATTATAAAATTAAAAATATAAAAATATATTAATATAATAATTACTTACATATTCTCATAAAAACTTATAAAACAATATTTCTATTTTTCTTGCAATTATTTTTTAATTAATAAAATTAAAATAAAAGAAATTTTACATATCTTTTTCATATAATATATCTAAAATAATTCTAGCTTTTTTTTAAAACAAAATGTTATACGACTCTTTCGTCATACAATTTCCAACACAGAACACTCTTATGACAATCCAATTGTTAGTTTTAACATTTGATATTAAAATCACTTTGCAAAAATTAAAATACAATTTAAGATCCACAAGTTATTTTTATACAATTTTTATCCTATATCTTCTTCTGTATTCTTTTTTTTGTTTGTTTTATTTTACTGTAAATGTGAGATCTTAGTTGTTTTGATACTAAGCAGTGATAGCGTGTATCAGTGTTATTTTATGCTTATTACATTCTTCCGAAAGTATTCTCATGAAAATTAAGTTGATAGAATGGACAGTTGTGTTTTATTTATTATGTTGAAAATCACAACAATCAGTTTCCCTATGTTTATCAATTTATTTAAGTTTTTAAAATAATTTTAGATGGGAAAAAATATTATATATTACATATATAATTTTCTTATATATCAATAACATATTCAATATTCAACTCATTACAACATTTTATACTTATTATAAGAAGTATTTTGAAAGATATAGATTTAAAACTTATTTTAAACTAAAAATTCTGACAGAAGAATCACTCTTACTAAATATGCTTAGTTAACTGAATATATTTTCTAAAATTCACCACTTCTAAAAAAAAAAAAATCATGTATTGAGATTTTATTTGAGGTCACAAGTTCAAATCCTAACAAATAGAAATATATATTTTTTCGAATATCATTTTTTTAACATTATAATAATAAAATTTAAAATTTAATAGTGATATATCATTTATACAAAACAAATTTACTTTTTTGAGAGACGATTTAATTCTACATCAATAAAGTTATATCTAGAAAATTATTTTAATTATTTCATAAAATATGAAAAATAGATTAAATAACTTCGCGCAACGCGCGAGTCATATTCTAGTTTGAATAATGACCATACAAATTTTTATAAAACAACTATGATTTGAATCGTGTGATTGCTTGATTTAAATCACATGTACCAAATCATAATCCAAATCAAACAAGCAATTTCCTGTGTATCATCTTCAGTCAAGTCATTCATTCCTCTAATTCAAATCATAACATCTAGTGGATTCAACAGTTTGAGTATTCTGCTACAACATAAGGGAAATCTTGATTTAGAGTTGTGTTTGCTTAAGCATTAATTGGCTTGAAGTATCCAATATTGTCTAGATTATCCTTTGTACCAAAAAATCTATATTAATTTTCAAAACAGTGGAAGACCAAATGAATTTTTTAGTGCTTCGTCATTGAATACTGGACTAAGCGTAAGGCAATAACGAATACGATGAACATGTATAAACCTTGTGTACAATTTGTTTACCCCTAACTTTTTTACATTTATGTATAGATTTGCATGACTTAGATTTTATTGTCATTCTAAAATCACATGTTGATAGACTTTATCTGCTCATTGTGATTTATTGTATAAACATAGGCATATGATAGATCTAGTTTTTTGGATATTCTTTCTAGGGCTGTTCATTGGTTAGGGAAAATTAGGACCAAACTGGATGCCAAACCAAATCATTGTGTTTAGGTCGGAAATTTTTTAGCTCGAGCAAAAATTGAATCAAACCAATGAAACCCGATGTTAATTGGTTCGGGCAATGGATTTCCAAAATTTTGCCTGCGAGCCCGTCTACCTGAACCAACCATAATTGATTCGTATAAGTTATATCATCATCACAAAAACTAGTATAAGAAATTAAACTTCAATAAGAAAAAAAAATAAAACACCATTTGTGTCATTCACCAATATAGAGAAACAAAAAAAAATTGAGGATTTTATATTACTATGGAAAATTAGTTGATCTAAATTCACCAATATTTTAAAAAATATTTTTGTATATTTTTTTCTAATGTGTCCATTCAATCTAGCCTAAACCAATCAATTTTTTCTCTGTTTGAATCGATTTGGGCTTTAACACAAAAATGTACAAATCCAATCCATATATTTTTTAAGTGATGGTTCGAAAAAAGGTTTTTAAGTTTCATAATTTTTCAATTGGTTTAAAACAAGCCAATTAGCAATGGTATTCAGAGCTATTTGCTACCTTAGTTTCTTTGGGGTATGTCTAATCTTTATCTGACCACTCCCCCTCAAGTTGGATCATATATGTCATATAAGTCGAGCTTGTTACAAATGTAATCCACTCGAGAATCCTTAAGAGACTTTGTAAACATATCAGCTAATTGGTTTTCCAGGTTTTAGGAAATCTGTGGTGATTTCTCCTAATAGTACCTTTTCCCTTACATATTGATAGTGTATTTCTCTGTGCTTGGTTCGTTCATGTAAAACCAAATTATATACAATGTAGAGTGTTGCTTGATTATTGCATATGAATTTTGTGTTATGAAGATCTCCCATCCTAAGTTTTGAGAGTAAATTTTTCAGCCATGCAAGCTTCTTTGAGGCTGCTGCCATAGCACGATATTCAGCTTCAGCACTAGATAATGCTGAAGGTTGAGAAAAACACTAGAAAGAGGAATTTGAATTGGGTTTTCAAAAACTTTTTCTTTTAGAGAAACTATTCACCAAAACAAATGATATAGATAAGATGAGAAAGAAGAAAGATACTTTCATTTTATACAAGTTCACCTTAGAAAATGTTAATCTTGTCCACCCGCCAAGGTGATTTTGCCTTAGAAAAGGAGCAAACAAAAATTGGGGTCATACATACGTCCTTGTAGTAGTGGAGAAAGTAATGTACTATTATACCATTTTTCTTCTAGCGCAAGTTTCTGATCTTTTCTTCTTAGAGATATTCTTCTGATCTGAAGTAGTGAGAGCATATAAGAGATCAAGTAACATGAAATTTTCCAAAGCAGTAGAGTCTTTGGAGTGAAAACTTTGTCTTCAGAGTTTGAACGCAACATGTTATCTGAACGACACTTCTTGATTTCTAAGCTGGAAGCAAAAGCTTATCTGAGCTTTGAAATCTTGACTTCTGATTTGAAAGAGTATCTTATCTTAGAAACACTTGAAAAATCCTTTTCTAACGAACATTCCACATTCTTCAGAACTGCTGATGTTACTTCAGAAATGGATGAATAGTTTTTCTGAGGTGTGTCAGGGCTTATTCTAATAATATTTTAGATAGTCATCTATAATCAATCAAAATAAGTTATCTGCACACTCAAGAAACTATTAGAGTACAAAATTGTTGTGCATAAAATATATGTATTATTATCATCAAACTAAAGATTGAGTGCAGAACTAAATCTTGCTCTAACAACTGCAACAATATTTTGTTTCTTACTTCTCCATGAGATCATCTTACCTCCAATCAAAACACAATATTCAAATGTGGATCTCATATCCGATTGTGATCCGGCCCAATTTGCATCATAGTAATAAATAATTTTAGCATCACCCTTATCTTCATATAATAGTTATTTTCCTGGTGCATTATTTATATATCTAAGAATTTGAATGACTGCATCCAAATAATGACTATAACAAGGAGCGTTCTGAAACTAGATCACAATGCTCATTGTAAATGTAATATTCGGTCTAGTGACTATAAGATAGTTGACTCTCCCCACAAGCTGTCAATATCTTCCCGGGTCTTTCAATGGCTCCCCCGGACCCGAAAGAAGCTTGACATTGGTATCCATAGAAGTATCAATAGGACGAAAATCAAGCATATCCGTTTCATTGAGAATGTTCAAGGTATACTTGCACTGGTTGATTGCAATGCCAGATGAGGACTGGGAAACTTCAATACCTAAGAAGTATTTGAGTGGACCTAAATCTTTTGTCTGAAAGTTTTTGAAAAGATGAGTTTTGAGTCGATGAATACCCTTAATACCATCTCTAATGATAACAATGTCATCAAAATAGACCATAAAAGAGATGTAGAGACAGGTGGAGAAATGAAGGAAGAAAAATAGAGTGACCTGTAAGAACAAGATTTGTTCTGATCAATATTCTTAGTTTTGATGATAACAAGGATATGAATTTTGTGTGAGATAATGTGGTACTCTAATACACTGCAATTTGCCTTTCAGGAAATATATATAGAGTATGCACAAATCAGCGCTCAGAAGCTTTGTCTCAGAAGGTTCAGCATGCAACATCAGAACATGGTCTGGCAAGACATCAGAAGATGGTCAAGGCAGAATCAGAACATGGGTCTATGAAAGCATCAGAAGAACTTGAGATCAGAAGCAGAAGCACTGAAGTTCTCATGGTATCACGCTCAGAAGCACTTCAAGGTCAGAAGACAAGAAGATGCTATGCACCAAGCTGTTTGACTCTGATGATATTCAAACGTTGTATACACAAACATCAGATCAGAAGAAAGTACAGGTGGCAGGCTACGCTGACTGACAAAAGGAACGTTGGAAGCTATTAAAGGCAACGTCACTAGACACACCATGAACAAGGCTCGAGGTAGTTGACAAAAGCGTGAAACATTAAATGCAATGCTGTACGGAATACACAAAGCATTAAATGCTCCCAACGGTCATCTTCTCAAGTGCCTATAAATATGAAGTTCTGATGAGAAGCAAGGTTAACCAATTCTTGACGATTTCTGTGAATATTAACTTGCTGAAACGCTGTTCAACTCAAAGCTCAGAAACTTCATCTTCATCAAAGCTCACTACATTGCTGTTGTAATATATTAGTGAGATTAAGCTTAAACATTAAGAGAAATATCACTGTTGTGATTATAGCTTTTCAGAAGCATTGTAAAACTCTTATTTGATTACATTAATTTGTAAGTAACTAGAGTGATCAAGTGTTGATTAGGATACTCTAGGAAGTCTTAGCTTGTGTCTAAGCAGTTGTAATTAGAGTGATCACGTGGTGGTCAGGATACTCTAAGAAAGTCTTAGCTTGTGTCTAAGCATTTGTTCCTGGAGTGATCAGGTTGTGATCAGGATACTCTAGAAGACTTAGTCGCGGACTAAGTGAAAAACCATTGTAATCTGATGCGATTAGTGGATTAAATCCTCAGGTGAGGTAAATCACTCCGTGGGGGTGGACTGGAGTAGTTTGGTTAACAACGAACCAGGATAAAAATAATTGTGCTATTTATTTTTATCATCCAAGTTTTTAGACTACACTTATTCAAACCCCCCCTTTCTAAGTGTTTTTCTATCCTTCAATTGGCATCAGAGCGCCGGTTCTAAGGTGCAAGCACTTAACCGTGTTTAGAAAAGATTGAGGAAGAGAAAAACGCTTCAGTAAAAGATGGCTGGTGAAATTCCTACAGATCCACCTGCATCTACATCTGGCTCTGCTGAGCAATACAATGGTAACAATGGTTATACTAGACCACCAGTATTTGATGGTGAAAACTTTGAATACTGGAAAGATAAACTGGAAAGTTACTTTCTTGGTCTAGATGGTGAACTATGGGATCTTCTGATGGATGGTTACAAACATCCAGTGAAAGCTAGTGGCGTAAGGCTTACAAGGCAAGAAATGGATGATGATCAGAAGAAGATTTTCAAGAATCATCATAAATGTAGAACTGTTTTGCTGAATGCTATCTCTCATGCTGAGTATGAGAAGATATCTAACAGGGAAACGGCCTATGATATATATGAGTCATTGAAAATGACCCATGAAGGAAATGCTCAAGTCAAGGAGACTAAAGCTCTTGCTCTAATCCAGAGATATGAAGCCTTCAAGATGGAGGATGATGAAAACATTGAGAAGATGTTCTCAAGATTTCAAACTCTAACTACTGGATTGAGAGTTCTGGATAAGGGCTACACTAAGGCTGATCATGTAAAGAAGATCATCAGAAGCTTACCCAGAAGATGGGGTCCAATGGTAACTGCATTCAAGATTGCAAAGAATCTTAATGAAGTTTCTTTGGAAGAGCTTATCAGTGCCTTGAGAAGTCATGAAATAGAGCTGGATGCAAACGAGCCTCAAAAGAAGGTAACTCTATTGCTTCAAAATCAAATGTTAAGAAATGCACTAACGCTTTTCAGGCTAGAGAAGAAGATCCTGAAGAATCAGAATCTGAAGAAGAAGATGAACTGTCCATGATCTCCAGAAGGGTAAACCAACTCTGGAAGAGCAAGCAAAGGAAGTTCAGAGGCTTCAGAAGTTCAAAGCGATTTGAACGTGGAGATTCTTCTGGTGACAGAAGATCTGACAAGAAGAAGGCTGTCTGCTATGAATGCAATGAGCCTAGACATTACAAGAACGAGTGTCCAAAACTTCAGAAGGAGAATCCCAAGAAGAAGTTTCATAAGAAGAAAGGTCTTATGGCAACATGGGATGATTCTGAATCAGAATCAGAATCAGACTCTGAAGGAGAACAAGCTAACTTTACGCTGATGGCTACAGAAGATGACGAATCAGAATCTACATCAGAATCAGAATCTGAAGAGGTATTTTCTGAACTATCTAGAGAAGAGTTAGTTTCTAGTCTAACAGAACTTCTAGAACTCAAGTCTCAGATTAGTATCAAATACAAGAAGCTGAAAAAGCTATTTGAATTTGAAACTAAGAAGCTTGAAGTGGAGAATTCTGAACTGAAGGAAAAAGTTTTAAATTTATCCAAAAATACTGAATCTCCTTCTGTCTCTGAAAAATCTACTCCAAGTCTGAACAATATTCTGAAAGAATATGACTTAAGTTTCAGAAAGTTTTTATCTAGAAGTATTGGCAGAAGTCAACTTGCTTCTATGATATATGCTGTGTCAGGAAACAAAAGAGCTGGCATTGGTTATGAGGGTGAAATCCCATACAAGTTTGAATCTGTGGATGATATGAAAATATCATACAAGCCTCTGTATAACCAATTTAAATTTGGCCACTCCCATGATATTAGGCACACATCACATGCTCAAAGCTTTCACATAACACACACCAAGAAGCATGTGACAAAACCTAAGAAATATCATGGAACTCAGAACATAAACTATCATTCTGTTCCTCCTATTTCATATAATGCTAAACCCAAGTTCAATCAGAACTGGAGGAAAACTAACAAGAAAGGACCCAAGAAATTGTGGGTACCTAAGGAGAAGATAATTTCTGTTGCAGATATCCTTGGCTGCAAAGAGGACAAAAAGCAAAATGTCATGGTACCTGGACTCTGGGTGCTCGCGACACATGACGGGAAGAAGGTCTACATTCCAAGACCTGGTGCTTAAACCAGGTGGAGAAGTCAAGTTTGGAGGAGATCAGAAGGGAAAAATCATTGGCTCTGGAACCATAAGTCTTGGTAACTCTCCTTCCATAACTAATGTACTTCTTGTAGAAGGATTAACGCATAACTTATTGTCTATAAGTCAATTAAGTGACAATGGTTATGATATAATCTTCAATCAAAAGTCTTGCAAGGCTGTAAGTCAGAAGGATGGCTCAATCCTATTTACAGGCAAGAGAAAGAACAACATCTATAAGATTGATCTTTCTGATCTTGAGAAGCAGAAGGTGACTTGTCTTATGTCTGTTTCTGAGGAGCAATGGGTCTGGCACAGAATATTAGGACATGCTAGTTTGAGAAAGATTTCTCAGATTAACAAACTAAATCTGGTCAGAGGACTCCCAAATCTGAAATACAAATCAGATGCTCTTTGTGAAGCATGTCAGAAGGGCAAGTTCTCCAAACCTGCATTCAAGTCTAAGAATGTTGTCTCTTCCTCAAGGCCGTTAGAACTTTTGCACATTGATCTGTTTGGCCCAGTCAAAACAGCATCTGTCAAAGGGAAGAAATATGGATTAGTCATCATAGATGATTATAGCCGCTGGACATGGGTAAAGTTCTTAAAACACAAGGATGAGTCTCATTCAGTGTTCTTTGAATTCTGCACTCAGATCCAATCTGAGAAGGAGTGCAAAATCATAAAGGTCAGAAGTGATCATGGTGGTGAATTTGAGAACAAATTCTTTGAGGAATTCTTCAAAGAAAATGGTATTTCCCATGATTTCTCTTGTCCTAGAACTCCACAGCAAAATGGAGTTGTAGAGGGAAAGAATAGGACTCTACAAGAAATGGCCAAAACCATGATCAACGAAACCAATATGGCTAAACACTTCTGGGCAGAAGCAATAAACACTGCATGTTATATTCAGAATAGAATCTCTATCAGACCTATTCTAAATAAGACTCCTTATGAATTGTGGAAGAACAGAAAGCCCAACATTTCATATTTCCATCCTTTTGGATGTGTATGTTTTATTCTGAATACTAAAGATCATCTTGGTAAGTTTGATTCTAAAGCACAAAAGTGTTTCCTTCTTGGATATTCTGAACGCTCTAAAGGCTACAGAGTATACAATACTGAAACATTGATTGTAGAAGAATCAATCAATATCAGGTTTGATGATAAGCTTGGTCTTGAAAAACCAAAGCAGTTTGAGAATTTTGCAGATATAGATATTGATATATCAGAAGCTGTAGAACCAAGAAGCAAAACTGCAGAAGCTGGCAGTCTCAGAAGCAATGGATCAGAAGATCAAGTTGCTGCATCCTTAGAGAATCTCAGGATTTCTGAAGAGCCAACAGTCAGAATGTAATACGGTGAACTGACTTTTTTTATCGAAATGTCGCAGATAGCATGAGTCGCCACCGACTTTTATTTTATCCAAACAAATTCATAAAGGCTAAAAGAAACAGAAAAAAACCTTTTAAAGAAATCTAAGTTCGGGGGGTAATTTATGCAAAGGGAAGGTGTAAGGCACCCTTTGCATCCATGGTTTTCCATGGGCTCTTAATTGCTTTGCTTGCTCGTTTTCAGAAAATGTAGATGAAAGAGGAAAAAAATGGACTTTAGCTCGTAAATGAGCGTAGCCAGTTTTTGAAGAATTTTGAGAAAGAATATAGAAAATAGAGCATGGCAAGGCAATTAGGGGCAATTACCTTAAACTCAGATGATAGGTCTCTTTTTAGCCTTTCAGAATGAAAGGGTCAGTCCTTGCCATAAGAGGGCAGGAAGCCTTTCGTTTGGAGGTAGAAGGGTCATCGAATTATCATTCGCTCAAAGACTGACCCATGCCATAGAGAGGCAGGTAGCCTAAGGGGAAGGATCAGAATAGCCTTTCGTAGGCAACCAGAAGATACCTCAGCCTTTTCCGTAGGCAACTTCCGAGGGTCGAGGTCATGTTAGTGTATCGAAGGCAGCATCATTAGGGACCATGACCTTTAATCGAGGCAACATGGCTGAGGTATCCTCGTATTCGAGGGACTGGCTATTCTGCACAAAATACAAAGCAACAAGGCAACAGGCAACAAGGCAACAGAGAGGTTACCCAAGAGTGTGCGTGTGTGCACCAATCACGTGATTATATTCAAGTATATTATCTTGTAAAATTAATGATTCTATGTTCGATTCGAAGGTTGCACTCCCTAGGATTACTAACCACGCATTTAAATAATATAACCAAAACAGATATGGGGGAGGGAAATTGTAACCAGCGGATCCCTTAATAGGGTTTAACATAAGTAATAATAAACAAAAAAAATATCAAGGTTAGGGTTTTAGGGTTACCAAACTCGTAGCTTCGGCGGCCATCAAACCCTGAAAATTGAAAAGGAAAGAATAAACAGAAGCGAGTGAGTGTATTATTTGTTCAGAGGCAACTAGGGTTAACCCTAAAATAGATATAATAATACAGAAAAAATGGGTAAAAGAAACTTAGCTTCGATCGATGAAGGTTGAGAATTAGGGGTAGCTTGAAGCATTGACTCTGATCATCTGAGAATTGATAGAAAATATAATAGGAAGAAGTAAGTGTAGAAGGAATTCATTGACGGCGGGACTCAAACCCTAAAAATAAATAAAAGGTAAAAGAAAATTTAAATAAGAAAAGGATAGAACTTAGCTTTTGTTTTGACGTGGCGCGTAGTCGGAGTGCATTTGAAAAGTCAACCCTGAAAAAGACACAGAAAAAGAAATATTTTCAGTGTAGGGTTGGTCTTCGCGAACCCTGATTAGGGCACAAGTTAACTGTGATTAATAAAATAAATGAAATCAATTTAATCAATTATTGGTTTTCAACCTAATTAATTAAATCGACCAGAAATAACCCTAAAATATATTTTAAATCAATTAATAAAAGTATTGATAATTAATTGAACAATTAATTATTTAAATCAAATAAGAATTATTATTAATAATTAAATCAAATTGACTATAAAATAAATAAATGATTTTATATAAAAAGGGAATTCAAAAGAAGTTTTATTAAAAGTATTTAAGAGAAATTTTAACAAATAAACCACCATACACAAAATATAGTTGTTTGAATAAATAAATAAATAAATAAGAACAATAAAAAAAAATAGAGAACTCAGCTTTTGATTCAGTGTGGCACTTCCTTAAATATCCATGATGGACAAGCGCTTGGAGGACCACAGGATGAGATTCCGTGATGATCTGATGGCTGTTGGTGGGACGGCGCATGGCAAACCCTGCTGTTGAGACACATGTGATCCTGCAGAGGTGTTTAAAGAAAAAAACAATATGCAGGGCCAGGGATCGAACCCTGGACCCTTTGGACATCAAAGGTATGCGCTACCACAAAGGCTTAATGCACTCGATGTAAGTGTAGTCGCGAGCAATTATTATATAAAACAAAAAGCTCATGACAAGTTTAAAAAGAAACGCGCCCTTGCATCTTCTTCTCCATTGGAGATTTCTGGAAAATGGCATACTTTTGCCCACGCTTTTTTTTGCTTGCCGTAGCCCTGCGAAATCAAAACTCAACGATACCAAACGTAAATCAAAAAAATAAGATCATGGATTGACTAGAAATCGTCCAACGAATCCAATGGTACCATTGATTTCGGATAATTTTGTCTCTAACCTATTGACCCCAAATCATGAACACAAAACCCTAATCATGGTAAAGCTCTTAAACTGCAACCAAAACCAAATTAATTATCCAGAACTATTGCAAACATCAATGGAAACATAGATATGCAATTGAAAATAGATTATGATGCATAGTTAGGCGTAATTGAATTCGAAAATTTTGGGGCAAACCGTGGCCTGCAAGAGTGAGTTCCAGGGCGTTCAAACTAATGGTGATGGTCGCAACTGCTTCGGAATGCACCTGGGAATCGTTCCTCACGCATAGAATTGCTTGAATCTACCTCAATTCTTGACTGCAATCTCACCTTTTTCACGGTGTTTTCCACTTTTGAGAACAGGATTCTGAAACTTCCTTTTTCCCTCTTTTTTATTCTGCAAACCAACGATCAATAACAACAACCAGAAAAATTGAACAAAAGAAAATTCTTTGATGTCTTGTATAATAATTCTTTATGTGTGAGGTCCTATTGTGAATGGTGAAAGCAGGTTTGTGTGTTGGTATGAAAAAAATTCAAGCAAAAAAAAATAATGTCAAAAGTGTTGTGTATATGTACGTCCCCCCGTCCATAAGGGTTGGGAAAGTTGTCCTATTTATAAAATACTACTAGGTTAACCTAAAATAAATTGATCTAATCAATTAAATAATATAATTAAAATTTCCAAAATTAAATTAGATTGGATTTCAAATATTTTATTTAATTAAATTAGATAAATTCTAGAGTTACTTCTATAAAATCAAATAAAAACTTATCATTTTGGGATTTTTGAATATTTTAGGATTTTTATTGATTTTCTTGACTAAAAGGTGCATAAAAAATGGAAAATTGAATATGTATATAAAACAAAAATTTAGTTAGTAATAAAATAAAAATTTAATGATTAAAAAACTTATTTTTGTAATTTTATGAATATAAACAAAAATAAAATAAAATTAAAACAAAAGTTAGTATCAAATTAAAGAGAAAAAAAAATGTTAGAAGCGGAATTCGAATCTGGGACTCTGAATTTGCAAATCTTATTTCCTTACCGACCGGACTATGTCAATTATGACAAACGGAAATATATTCGGGCAAATTTTGGGGTATGACAGCTGCCCCTGTTCAATTTTCTTAAACCTGAAGATGTAGAGTGGCATGTGTGCCTATCGGAATCTGAAGGTAGAAGAGGATTGAACACTAGAATACCCAGGAAATTTGCCCTTGCAGAGATAGGGATTTTTGTAGGAGATGGGCTTGAAGATGCCATCCAGGTGTTTGGAAAAGATGAATGATTGAGATGGGCTTGAAGATGCCATCCAACTTGCTAGACTTGAGAGTCAGAATACGTCGTACGTTAGACCGTTTCTGAGGAATAGACTTAGGTTGAGTCGTACGTTAGACTGGGTCTAGCTAGCATCCTCAGATGTCTGGAAAACCGTGCGTTAGGTCGAAGAATAAATCGTGCGTTAGACTATTCTCTATTGCATCCTCAGATGTCTGGAAAACCGTGCGTTAGGTCGAAGAATAAATCGTGCGTTAGACTATTCTCTATTGCATCCTCAGATGTCTGGAAAACCGTGTGTTAGGTCGAAGAATAAATCGTGCGTTAGACTATTCTCAATTGCATCCTCAGATGTCTGGAAAACCGTGCGTTAGGTCGAAGAATAAATCGTGCGTTAGACTATTCTCTATTGCATCCTCAGATGTCTGGAAAACCGTGTGTTAGGTCGAAGAATAAATCGTGCGTTAGACTATTCTCAATTGCATCCTCAGATGTCTGGAAAACCGTGCGTTAGGTCGAAGAATAAATCGTGCGTTAGACTATTCTCAATTGCATCCTCAGATGTCTGGAAAACCGTGCGTTAGGTCGAAGAATAAATCGTGCGTTAGACTATTCTCAATTGCATCCTCAGATGTTTGGAAAACCGTGCGTTAGGTCGAAGAATAAATCGTGCGTTAGACTAATCCAATTTGCATCCGTAGATGTCTGGAAGGCCGTGCGTTAGGCTTTGCTTTGAATAAGATTCGAATCTTTGTAATGTTCCTGTCACATATTCACTAGGTAACAATGTCAGTTTTATGGAATGTTTATGATGTATGTAATGAATGAGATGGGGTTCTCAATAATAAATGGGAAGCTTTGTATGTTATGCATGAATTATAACCGCATGCAATGTATGAATATGCATGTGATGTATATGATGTATGGCTATGATTTATGTTACTCGAAGCATCTTGATTGAGAAGATAAATTTCTGTGTCATTGTGAGTTTTATGTTTTGATCTCTTCTTGGAGATGTTCAGCTGGGGATTTATGATTTCTGCTTGGGGATGAATAGTAATTTGATGGATCCTGACTAGGGATGAAAGATATTAGTAAGCCATGTTGGAGAAGAGCAAAGTGTTGGAGAAACGGTAGTGTTGAAGATGTAAACTCTGTTGGGGAGCCATGTCTTTGTCGGGACGAGAGTATTTGAAGGTATCTTCTTAGTGATTACTCTGTGGGGATATGATCTTGTGAAATAAGCTTCGTGGGAAGACGTGGAGGTCTTGAATGTTGCTCCCAGCATTATAGTAGCTACCATTTGATTGGGACACGCCACTGAGTATTGATCAAGATGTCAAACTTGACTTGCATAGATTTGCCCCCGCTAGTAGAGACTTTGAAAAGATTCGCCTCGCGAGGACTTTATGAGGTGTGTACTATGGGTGACATGCCCCTGATTGTTGATGCTTCTGAGAGATTTTTGAAACTTGACCTGATCATCCTAGCTTGATCGGGAAATAGTTTGAAATCCACTTGATATGTATGCCTTTGGTTATTCGGATTTTGAGAGATTCTTGGAATCTTGACCTGATTGCCCCAGATTGATTAGACAAACCACGTCGTGCCCCTTGTATATGTATGATACATTGCTTCTGGAGTGATGTTGTCTGTCGGGATAACCGTTAGTCATTAGTTGTACCTTGTGCAGGTTCTTCCTGTTGCTAACATTTAAAATTATGTAGCAGAATTTGTTTAATAATACATTCATGAGATGCAATGCATACGTCAGTCTTGAGGTTTTGAAAACCTTTAAAACAGGAGATGTAACAGCGTGATATTTGTTAAAACATGATATTTGTAAAAACTTAATGTTTGTAAAAAAAAAAAATATCAACTCAGCATTTTTGGTAAACTTTAAGGAGTCAGGATACCTTTTTGGTGACAGTATGCTTTCAAACTAACCATGCTTCAATTAGGACTTTTAAGGGTTGTAACGTGGCTTGGTTCACGGTTTAAGAAACAAAGGATAATGGCTCAAGAGTTATTTATACCCATCCCCTTCTTCGTGATGTTCTCCAGTCCTAAGCTCAGTTAATTCAACTTACGCATTCAGGTTCCAAGAGACTTTTGGATTTGCACCTTTGATGGTTCACAAGCAAAGAGAACTTTTGAGATGGCAGTCACTTCTTCCTTTTGGTAGTCACAACATTGTGTTGTTCAGGAATTTATTGACTTCTCTGTTTTCATCTTTTTGATATCCCTAACTTTTGCCTGAACTGTTTATTTTTGAGATTACAGTCAGCGGGATGCCTTGATTTTTGCCTAAGTCACCTTTTTGATTTTTGACTTAGCAGGCTTTTCTTTGTATATGTGTTTTTTCATTCATCATTTTTCTTTTTGAAAGATACTGACTGCCTTGCTTAATGATTGATGAATCATCATTGGCTTTTGATTGACAAACACTTCTTTGATGTGTGCGGATGAACGCTTGTGATTGAAACCTTTGTTGAAAGGTGTACTGAATTATTCTCTTGAAATAGAAAGCACAGTCAAATTAACTGAGAACTACCCTGCCCCAGGTTATGATCAAGGGTTTTAATTAGTACAAGAAAGAAACTTCTACTTCTTGGGCTCAAAGGGGTTGACGAGGGATTAACATCCTTATATCTCCACTGTTTAGGAATTGAAACAATGCCTGTACATCGTCAGCATAGTCCGCTCAAAATCATACTGTATGAGGTTGCGGTATCGTTTTCGTCATCCTCCCTCAAAAGGTATACAGCTTTAGCAGGAGTTGAGTATCATAAAACATATGCAAAGTAAAGATGCAGTTTAGATGAGTGATAGCGAAATAATTTATTCAAGATAAACATATGCAATGCACTGATGATGATTATTAAAACAGACAATGTCTATCATGAGTCAAATGTTTAAACAAACAGGAAAGAACTTGCAAATGAAAGTAGATCTAATGATCCAAAAGTTCGCCCGTCAAGACGTCAATCAATCCTGTCGTGACTAGGCATAGGAGCGGTGATCACCACAGGGGTTTCAGGAGGGTTGGTTTTGATTTCTCCGTCATCAATTAGACCTTGAATCTTATTCCTCAATGTCCAACAATTGTTTGTGTAGTGTCCAGGAATGTTGGAATGGTACGCGCACCTCGCATTGAGTTTATATCCAGGAATGGAGGTGTTAGAATTATTAGGAGCATCCCTCAGAGTAATCAATCTGATCTTCAACAGATGTTGTAATGTTTGAGCCGATGACATATTGATCTTGGTGAGTTGACACTTAGGAGCATCTAGCTTGTGTCGTTGTTGTGGAACTAGTGTAGAGATTCGGGGTATCCGAGGTTTGAGCTTTCGGAATGTGTATCTGATAAGAATGTTTCAGAATGTCTGGGGTTCGAGCTTCCGGAATGTACATCTGTTTGGAATGTTTCAGAAGTCTGGGGTTCAAGCTTCCAGAATGTTCATCCGATTGGAACTTTCAGAATGTCCGGGGTTCGAGCTTCCGGAATGTATATCTGATTGGAATGTTTCAGAAGTCTGGGGTTCAAGCTTCCAGAATGTTCATCCGATTGGAACTTTCAGAATGTCCGGGGTTCGAGCTTCCGGAATGTATATCTGATTGGAATGTTTCAGAAGTCTGGGGGTCAAGCTTCCAGAATGTTCCTCTGATTAGGATTGATTTGTTGATGGTATTTTTCTGACCAGTTGGTCGACCTGAAAGGAAAAGTTAGTTTTATGTGATGTTATGAATGCAAATGCAATCTTTTCAAGGATCTTTAGGAATTTAGTTAGCAACATTAGAAGATGATTTGGTTGCGTCTTTGTCTGAAGAATTCTGAATTTTGTCTTTGAACGTCTTTCTTTGAGAACCAAGCTCACCATATCGAGTGGGTCATCGCCTCTGATTCGGGATACTTCTTAATTTGAAGGTACATGACTAGAGAAAAATAAATCCTCTTGCCCCTTGGTAGGTACTGAGTCTCTGAATTGGAAGGTATGTGGCCAAAGGAAAATAAATCCTTTTGCCCTTTGATAGGTACGGTGTCTTTCATTTAGAAGACCAATGGCCAGAGGAAAGTAAATCCTCTTGCCCATAGATAGGAATTCCGTCCTTGATAAGAGCACCTGAAATTGAGCGCCCTAAATTCCTAAGGTCCTTGAAAGGGTTAGTTAAATCATGTTATGCTTATGATGTCATGATGTCATGAATGTTATGCGAATGCAGTGCATTAGGCATAGTGTGAGATAGTAAGGACAAATAAGTCCTTTTAACAAAACCTGCAAGGAAACGAAGGTTAGTAGCGAACACAAACAAGTCACATAAGTCACACAATTTATGGCTTAAGGCTTGCATGGAGTCTGATCAGGTGTCCTTCCCAAAGGTATTTCTATGGATAAGGAGATTTCAGCAACGGGTTCTAAAAGTTATCCAGAATTGTCAGCCCTTCTAAAGCACCCTCGGACATGATGCATTTGCACCATGCAATGATACTTTGAGAAAGGACCTATCTGAATTGTAGCATCGGGTAGCGACTAGTTCTTAACATTTGTCAAGAGTAGTCCCCCCACTACGTTCCTAAAGGCCGGGATGGGTTAAGGGTAACTAAAGGTCCTTGAGCTCCGGCGCACCCACAGACACATACATAGACCTCCCTCATTTGAGAAAGGTGTGCATATGCTATGGAGTCCTAACTCAAGTGTGAACTTCATATTGACTCATCTCCCACATATGTGAAAGAGGTCGCCATGACTATGTCACTCCTAACCTTAAGTGTTCTTGAATCCGGGAATAGGATTCGTCCTTCATTTTTCCCAAAACGCCCCTGAAAAATAAAACAAACAAAGCAAACAATAGAAAACAATTAAGTGAATCCTAAACTTTTAAGGTAACCCCTCTTTTATCGAATTTTGTCCCCAGCAGAGTCGCCAGTTCTGTAATACGGTGAACTGACTTTTTTATCGAAATGTCGCAGATAGCATGAGTCGCCACCGACTTTTATTTTATCCAAACAAATTCATAAAGGCTAAAAGAAACAGAAAAAAAACCTTTTAAAGAAATCTAAGTTCGGGGGATAATTTATGCAAAGGGAAGGTGTAAGGCACCCTTTGCATCCATGGTTTTCCATGGGCTCTTAATTGCTTTGCTTGCTCGTTTTCAGAAAATGTAGATGAAAGAGGAAAAAAATGGACTTTAGCTCGTAAATGAGCGTAGCCAGTTTTTGAAGAATTTTGAGAAAGAATATAGAAAATAGAGCATGGCAAGGCAATTAGGGGCAATTACCTTAAACTCAGATGATAGGTCTCTTTTTAGCCTTTTAGAATGAAAGGGTCAGTCCTTGCCATAAGAGGGCAGGAAGCCTTTCGTTTGGAGGTAGAAGGGTCATCGAATTATCATTCGCTCAAAGACTGACCCATGCCATAGAGAGGCAGGTAGCCTAAGGGGAAGGATCAGAATAGCCTTTCGTAGGCAACCAGAAGATACCTCAGCCTTTTCCGTATGCAACTTCCGAGGTTCGAGGTCATGTTAGTGTATCGAAGGCAGCATCATTAGGGACCATGACCTTTAATCGAGGCAACATGGCTGAGGTATCCTCGTATTCGAGGGACTGGCTATTCTGCACAAAATACAAAGCAACAAGGCAACAGGCAACAAGGCAACAGAGAGGTTACCCAAGAGTGTGCATGTGTGCACCAATCACGTGATTATATTCAAGTATATTATCTTGTAAAATTAATGATTCTATGTTCGATTCGAAGGTTGCACTCCCTAGGATTACTAACCACGCATTTAAATAATATAACCAAAACAGATATGGGGGAGGGAAATTGTAACCAGCGGATCCCTTAATAGGGTTTGACATAAGTAATAATAAACAAAAAAAATATCAAGGTTAGGGTTTTAGGGTTACCAAACTCGTAGCTTCGGCGGCCATCAAACCCTGAAAATTGAAAAGGAAAGAATAAACAGAAGCGAGTGAGTGTATTATTTGTTCAGAGGCAACTAGGGTTAACCCTAAAATAGATATAATAATACAGAAAATGGGTAAAAGAAACTTAGCTTCGATCGATGAAGGTTGAGAATTGGGGGTAGCTTGAAGCATTGACTCTGATCATCTGAGAATTGATAGAAAATATAATAGGAAGAAGTAAGTGTAGAAGGAATTCATTGACGGCGGGACTCAAACCCTAAAAATAAATAAAAGGTAAAAGAAAATTTAAATAAGAAAAGGATAGAACTTAGCTTTTGTTTTGACGTGGCGCGTAGTCGGAGTGCATTTGAAAAGTCAACCCTGAAAAAGACACAGAAAAAGAAATATTTTCAGTGTAGGGTTGGTCTTCGCGAACCCTGATTAGGGCACAAGTTAACTGTGATTAATAAAATAAATGAAATCAATTTAATCAATTATTGGTTTTCAACCTAATTAATTAAATCGACCAGAAATAACCCTAAAATATATTTTAAATCAATTAATAAAATTATTGATAATTAATTGAACAATTAATTATTTAAATCAAATAAGAATTATTATTAATAATTAAATCAAATTGACTATAAAATAAATAAATGATTTTATATAAAAAGGGAATTCAAAAGAAGTTTTATTAAAAGTATTTAAGAGAAATTTTAACAAATAAACCACCATACACAAAATATAGTTGTTTGAATAAATAAATAAATAAATAAGAACAATAAAAAAAAATAGAGAACTCAGCTTTTGATTCAGTGTGGCACTTCCTTAAATATCCATGATGGACAAGCGCTTGGAGGACCACAGGATGAGATTCCGTGATGATCTGATGGCTGTTGGTGGGACGGCGCATGGCAAACCCTGCTGTTGAGACACATGTGATCCTGCAGAGGTGTTTAAAGAAAAAAACAATATGCAGGGCCAGGGATCGAACCCTGGACCCTTTGGACATCAAAGGTATGCGCTACCACAAAGGCTTAATGCACTCGATGTTAGTGTAGTCGCGAGCAATTATTATATAAAACAAAAAGCTCATGACAAGTTTAAAAAGAAACGCGCCCTTGCATCTTCTTCTCCATTGGAGATTTCTGGAAAATGGCATACTTTTGCCCACGCTTTTTTTTGCTTGCCGTAGCCCTGCGAAATCAAAACTCAACGATACCAAACGTAAATCAAAAAAATAAGATCATGGATTGACTAGAAATCGTCCAACGAATCCAATGGTACCATTGATTTCGGATAATTTTGTCTCTAACCTATTGACCCCAAATCATGAACACAAAACCCTAATCATGGTAAAGCTCTTAAACTGCAACCAAAACCAAATTAATTATCCAGAACTATTGCAAACATCAATGGAAACATAGATATGCAATTGAAAATAGATTATGATGCATAGTTAGGCGTAATTGAATTCGAAAATTTTGGGGCAAACCGTGGCCTGCAAGCGTGAGTTCCAGGGCGTTCAAACTAATGGTGATGGTCGCAACTGCTTCGGAATGCACCTGGGAATCGTTCCTCACGCATAGAATTGCTTGAATCTACCTCAATTCTTGACTGCAATCTCACCTTTTTCACGGTGTTTTCCACTTTTGAGAACAGGATTCTGAAACTTCCTTTTTCCCTCTTTTTTATTCTGCAAACCAACGATCAATAACAACAACCAGAAAAATTGAACAAAAGAAAATTCTTTGATGTCTTGTATAATAATTCTTTATGTGTGAGGTCCTATTGTGAATGGTGAAAGCAGGTTTGTGTGTTGGTATGAAAAAAATTCAAGCAAAAAAAATAATGTCAAAAGTGTTGTGTATATGTACGTCCCCCCGTCCATAAGGGTTGGGAAAGTTGTCCTATTTATAAAATACTACTAGGTTAACCTAAAATAAATTGATCTAATCAATTAAATAATATAATTAAAATTTCCAAAATTAAATTAGATTGGATTTCAAATATTTTATTTAATTAAATTAGATAAATTCTAGAGTTACTTCTATAAAATCAAATAAAAACTTATCATTTTGGGATTTTTGAATATTTTAGGATTTTTATTGATTTTCTTGACTAAAAGGTGCATAAAAAATGGAAAATTGAATATGTATATAAAACAAAAATTTAGTTAGTAATAAAATAAAAATTTAATGATTAAAAAACTTATTTTTGTAATTTTATGAATATAAACAAAAATAAAATAAAATTAAAACAAAAGTTAGTATCAAATTAAAGAGAAAAAAAAATGTTAGAAGCGGAATTCGAATCTGGGACTCTGAATTTGCAAATCTTATTTCCTTACCGACCGGACTATGTCAATTATGACAAACGGAAATATATTCGGGCAAATTTTGGGGTATGACACAGAAGATCACCCAGACTTGCATCAGCTCATTCAGAAGATGTGATCCTTGGAAAGAAAGACGATCCCATCAGAACAAGGGCATTCCTTAAGAACAATGTTGAATGTCAATTAGGTCTGGTTTCTCTGATCGAGCCAACTTCTGTTGATCAAGCTCTAGAAGATACAGACTGGATAATTGCCATGCAAGCAGAGTTAAATCAGTTTACAAGGAATGACGTTTGGGATCTTGTTCCAAGACCTAAAGGATTCAATATTATAGGAACAAAATGGGTTTTCAGAAACAAGCTGAGTGAGAAAGGAGAAGTGGTAAGAAACAAAGCCAGACTGGTTGCTCAGGGCTATAGTCAGCAAGAAGGGATTGACTACACAGAAACCTTTGCACCAGTAGCCAGGTTAGAATCTATTCGTCTATTAATTTCTTTTGCCACTCAACATAACATCACTCTTTATCAGATGGATGTCAAGAGTGCCTTCTTAAATGGTTATATAGATGAAGAAGTTTATGTCCATCAACCTCCTGGTTTTGAAGACTCTAAGTCTCCAAATCATGTTTTTAAATTAAAGAAATCATTTTACGGATTGAAGCAAGCTCCTAGAGCTTGGTATGAACGTTTAAGTTCTTTCCTTCTGGAAAATGGTTTCACTAGAGGAAAAGTGGACACTACTCTTTTTTGTAAAACCTTTAAAAAGGATATTTTAATATGTCAAATATATGTTGATGATATCATGTTTGGAACATCTAATGCTACACTTGGAAAGGAGTTTGCTGAGTCTATGCAAGCTGAATTTGAAATGAGCATGATGGGAGAACTCAAGTATTTCCTTGGGATTCAAATCAACCAAACTTCTGATGGAACCTATGTTCATCAAACGAAGTATGTGAAAGAACTTCTGAAGAAGTTTAATCTTTCTGAAAGTAAAGAAGCCAAAACTCCTATGCATCCAACATGTGTCCTAGGTAAGGACGAGGTAAGTAAGAAGGTAGATCAGAAGTTATACAGAGGTATGATTGGATCTCTTCTACACCTAACTGCTTCTAGACCTGACATTCTCTTCAGTGTTTGTTTGTGTGCTAGATTCCAATCAGATCCGAGAGAATCTCATTTAACTGCGGTTAAGAGAATTCTGAGGTATCTGAAAGGTACTACTAATGTTGGTTTAGTTTACAGAAGATCCAAAGATTACAACTTAGTAGGATTCTGTGATGCTGACTATGCTGGAGATAGAATAGAAAGAAAGAGCACTTATGGAAGTTTTCAATTTCTTGGAAGTCATCTGATCTCATGGTACAGCAAGAAGCAAGCTACAATTGCCCTCTCAACAACAGAAGCAGAATATGTTGCTGCTGCTGCTGGTTGTAGCACATAAATGCTCTGGATGAGAAGTCAGCTAGAAGATTATCAGATATATGAGAGTAACATTCCTATTTTCTGTGATAATACTTCTGCTATATTTTTATCTAAGAATCCTATCTTACATTCAAAAGCTAAACATATTCAGATTAAACATCATTTCATAAGGGACTATGTTCAAAAGGGTGTTATATCTTTAAACTTTGTGGATACAGACCATCAATGGGCTGATATCTTTACAAAACCCCTTGCTGAAGATAGGTTTAAGTTCATTCTGAAGAATATCAGTATGGATTTATGCCCAGAATGAGAAGATGAGAAGATCTTATGTATGAGTATCTTCTGAAATGAGATTGGAGTAGTCTTTTATAAGAAGTTCTGATTGTGATCAATTA
The DNA here is from genome assembly GCF_029867415.1 of Vicia villosa. Lineage (NCBI taxonomy): Eukaryota > Viridiplantae > Streptophyta > Magnoliopsida > Fabales > Fabaceae > Vicia > Vicia villosa. Next base: position 68,568 of record NW_026705779.1, on the reverse strand, counting down.
GAAGTAGTGATTCTGTTATTACTAACGTTTCATTGTCTAAGTTGACTCAGAATCTCTTTAAAAGTAAAACAGCTGTAACTGGCTATCCAGATGGTAAACATGTGTTCACTAATTCTGGACAAGCGTGCGTGCAGTTGAGGGGACGACTACTTAGGTAACTGTGCTAATCACTTCTTTTGTCATTATTATCTCTCCTCACGTCATGTAACATTAAATGCCATTCATCATTTCAGTTTATTTTTTTATATTCTTCAAACGCTTCTTTTCCCTCTTATATTTCTCTTTCTTGCATTCAGTTTCCTTTTTTGCTATCTCTCTCTCTCTCTCTCTCTCTCTCTCTCTTTGCATTCATATCAAAAACCCTAGCGGTTCTCACTATCTGCAAAGTCATCATGAATCCTTCGTCAAGCTCACCAAATCAAGAAACTGACCGCAAACAAAAGAGAATGGCATCTGATGAACCTGAAAACCAACCAAAAAGGGTAAGGATCACCTACGATCCTCTCAAGGTGAATCCTTTTGAAGCTATGATGTCTGGAAACTACTCTAGACGTGTGTATCAACCCCTTAAAGGTATCCCTGAATCACCTCCCTCTTCACAGACCTCCACCACCTCTTCTTTTTCCTTCACCTCTCTGGAACCACCATCTTCACCATCTGATATCCTTTCTCCCTCTACCCATCTCACAGATATCTCCTCACCTCTCTCACACCCTTTTCCCACCAGAACACCTAACCCCTACAGTTTTGTGTTTCCTGACTCCAGATTCACAGTAGACCCTCCTACACCTACCACTCATGCTTATCTAGAGCTTTTACACTCAGATGTAAATAGCTGGTTGGAGATTCTGGGTGCTGCCCACCTTAATCATCTGGATGAGTACGCTACCTGCAACCTCTGGGACACCTTTCTCCAGGATTTTCTGGTTAGGGCTACGGATGTCCAGAGAAGGATCATGACTGAAGCACCTGGTGCTCGTGGTCTTCTCTTGGAAGTTGGTGAAAGCAGCTATCACCATCTCATCAGGAACAGAAGAGTTCTTGAAGAGAGGATACCTGCAGATGAGATGGAAGAAGGAAACCCCTGCAGAGAAGGATCATGACTGAAGCACCTGGTGCTCGTTCTTTCTGATCGCAAATTCATATCATTTATATATGTTTTTGTCATCATCAAAAAGGGGGAGATTGTTAGAACAAGATTTGTTCTGATCAATATTCTTAGTTTTGATGATAACAAGGATATGAATTTTGTGTGAGATAATGTGGTACTCTAATACACTGCAATTTGCCTTTCAGGAAATATATATAGAGTATGCACAAATCAGCGCTCAGAAGCTTTGTCTCAGAAGGTTCAGCATGCAACATCAGAACATGGTCTGGCAAGACATCAAAAGATGGTCAAGGCAGAATCAGAACATGGGTCTATGAAAGCATCAGAAGAACTTGAGATCAGAAGCAGAAGCACTGAAGTTCTCATGGTATCACGCTCAGAAGCACTTCAAGGTCAGAAGACAAGAAGATGCTATGCACCAAGCTGTTTGACTCTGATGATATTCAAACGTTGTATACACAAACATCAGATCAGAAGAAAGTACAGGTGGCAGGCTACGCTGACTGACAAAAGGAACGTTGGAAGCTATTAAAGGCAACGTCACTAGACACAGCGTGAACAAGGCTCGAGGTAGTTGACAAAAGCGTGAAACATTAAATGCAATGCTGTACGGAATACACAAAGCATTAAATGCTCCCAACGGTCATCTTCTCAAGTGCCTATAAATATGAAGTTCTGATGAGAAGTAAGGTTAACCAATTCTTGACGATTTCTGTGAATATTAACTTGCTGAAACGCTGTTCAACTCAAAGCTCAGAAACTTCATCTTCATCAAAGCTCACTACATTGCTGTTGTAATATATTAGTGAGATTAAGCTTAAACATTAAGAGAAATATCACTGTTGTGATTATAGCTTTTCAGAAGCATTGTAAAACTCTTATTTGATTACATTAATTTGTAAGTAACTAGAGTGATCAAGTGTTGATCAGGATACTCTAGGAAGTCTTAGCTTGTGTCTAAGCAGTTGTAATTAGAGTGATCACGTGGTGGTCAGGATACTCTAAGAAAGTCTTAGCTTGTGTCTAAGCATTTGTTCCTGGAGTGATCAGGTTGTGATCAGGATACTCTAGAAGACTTAGTTGCGGACTAAGTGGAAAACCATTGTAATCTGTTGCGATTAGTGGATTAAATCCTCAGGTGAGGTAAATCACTCCGTGGGGGTGGACTGGAGTAGTTTGGTTAACAACGAACCAGGATAAAAATAATTGTGCAATTTATTTTTATCGTCCAACTTTTTAGACTACACTTATTCAAACCCCCCCTTTCTAAGTGTTTTTCTATCCTTCATGACCTGCTTCACATCTAGTCATACCAAACTCTCTCAAGGAAAAGCTAAGAGACCAAACCAATAATATCGGGATTGTTTCATCCCATAAAGATAACGAAGAAGCTGACAAACAAGTTTAGAATTGCTAGGAACAATAAAACTTGGAGGCTCATTCATATAAACTTCCTTCTCCAATTATCTGTGTAAAAAGGCATTTTTAATGTCCAACTGATGAAGCTGAAGGAGTGAAAAACACTTAGAAAGGGGGGATTGAATAAGGGCTGTTTCTAAAAATGGTAGATAAAAAATAATCACACGGATATTTTTATCCTGGTTCGTTGTTAATCAAACTACTCCAGTCCACCCCCTGATAGAGTGATTTACCTCCACTGAGGATTTAAATCACTAATCAATCTTGATTACAATGGTTTTTAACTTAGACAACTTCTAAGTCTTCTAGAGTATGCTGATCACAACTTGATCACTCTAGGAATTCTTTTATAGAAAATTAAACAATGTTATAAGAGTTTAAAGTGCTTCTTAATAAGCTATAATCACCAAGTGATTTACTCTCAAGATTAAGTTCTAACACTCACTAAGATATTACAATAATTGTGAGGTTGAAGATGAAGATCTTTGTTGTTTGTGTGATAACGTGTAGAATCAATTTGGCAGCGTAAGATTTCTTTAGCGTATGTTCTCTCCTTCTTTAGCATCCAGAGCTTCTCTTATATAGGCAATGAGAAAAGTGACCATTGAGGAGCATTTAATGCTTTACGTGAATAGTACACTGCTGCATTTAATGTTTCACTCTTTTGTCAACTACCTCGAGCCATGTTTCAACTGCTCTTATTGACTTTTCCTGTTGTAGCTTCTAACGTTCCTTTTGTCAGTCAGATTTTACGTTGTCGCTTTTTCATCTTGTACTTGCTTCTGGACTCAGACTATTTGAATGATGTTTGAATATCAGAGTCTTCAGCGTTGGTGCAGATGCAACTTCAGTCATCAGACTTTGGAAGTGCTTTGTAGCGTGATACCATCAGATCTTCAGAACCTTGCTTCCGATTGCCATCTTATGATGCCTTCCAGATCATGTTCTTATTTTCTCAAGACCATCTTCTGATGTCTTTCAGACCATGTTCTAATGAAGTCATCCAGATATTCTGGGTCAGAGCTTCTGAATGCTGATTTTCTGCATACTCTCTTAAACTTTTCCTGAAATGGAAAACGTAAATAATTAGAGTACCACATTGTCTTATACAAAATTCATATATAATGTTATCATCTAAACTATAAATATTGATCAAAACATTTCATGTTCTAACAATCTCCCCCTTTTTGATGATGAAAAAAACATACATAATTGATATGAACTTGTATCCAGGATATCAGATGAAAAAGACAATACACAGATATAGCATAAAAGCATATTAATCAGAGTGTGTGAATATGTCTCCCTCTGAGATTAACAATCTCCCCCTGAAATTAATACTAGAATAGTTTATAAATAAAATACTTCCTTGAGTATTTTCCATTTCAGAAGAGACTTTCACGTTGAACTTTATCTTCAGATGATTCAGAGCTTTCTTTCAGAGCTTCCATTGGACAACTTCAAAGCTTTGAATTTTTCTTTAGAGCACTTAGCTTATTAGAGCATCAAAGTAGCTTGTTTCAGATCTTTGCAATTTCTTGTATCAGAGCATTACACTTTGTTTGCTTCAGATCTTTGGAAGATTCTCTTAAAGTTTGTTTCTCCCCTTTTTGAGCTTTTTCAGATTATCACATTCCTGCAAAGCTATCAGAAGCAAAAACTTTGCAATATTTGTTAAAGATGTTGAGACTTAAGCCCAGCAATTGATATAATAAATCAATTCAAGTCATACGTTTCTCCCCCTTTTTGTCATAACATCAAAAAGCATATAAATAAAAGATTCAGATGAAAGACATAAAAGATGAAGGAAGAAATATTATTGAATATCCAGAATGTGTACAAGCAGATGCAATCAAAAGACAGATGCAAGAAACAAAGAAGACCCTAAACGAAGACTCAGACTAAGACTGGTTAAACTTAGAGGCTAAGGCTGCTAGCAGATTCTTGATCTCAGCAGTGTCATTTTCCTGCTTCTGGACAGCTTCTTCAGATCTTTGCAACCAAGACTTGATCTCAGCATTGGTTTCATCCTGCTTGTACAGACGATTGAACACAGTTGCCTGATTGTGTTGAAGTTCCTTCAGAGTGTCCAACAATGCAGAGGTTGAAGGGCAAGTAGAAGAATCAACAGGATTTTCCTCAATTGCAGTAGGGACAGCAGCAGTTGGAACCATTTGAGCATCAGCAACAGGATTCTCCTTAACATGATTCTCCTCAAGAGGATTCTCCTGGAACCACTCAAACAGAGTCTCAAAGTCTCCAGTCAGAACTAAAAGAGGATAAGGAACCACAGGCTTCTTTTCAGTCCATACAACCATAGGCAGAGGATTTTCTTCAGAATCTGATTCCATCTCATCAACAAATTTAGCTTCTTCCAGAGGCTTCCAATCCATGATGGGATGAAAGTACTTTCCAATTCCATACTCCAGAGCTAGTCCAGAGGGACCAGGAGCATCAGCAAGACATTCATTCTGAAGATCCAGAAGTTCCATTTGCACATCTTCAAGGAAAGCCTTCCAGAGCTTCCCATCAGCGACATGATCCAACTTGGAGTCATGGGCAACTTTTAGACAATCTAACCCTGTCTGTACCTTATGTTTTAAAATTTCAAAACGCATATCAACAGAAGGTGGAGGTGGGGTAGATCTGAGAATGGTTATTGGTGATTTTGGGTGAGAGATGAAATATAGTTCAGATGGTCTTTCAAACAAGAGAGGAGGGTTTGAAGAGGATGGATGGGGTGAAGAGTCTACCTCGTTGTCAGAGTCTAGGAATACAACAACTGAAGGTGGAGATGAAGGATTCTGAGGGGCAGGTTGAAAGGGGAGAGGTTTGTGAAAGAATGAGTCAGATGATAATGATGAGGGTGATGAAGAGAGATTGAAGTTACAAAAAACATGAGTGTCAACGTCTGGGTGGTGGTCAGAGGGTGGAGGTTGAGCAGATGAGAAAATGTTTTCATGGGAAAGGATGGTGTTAAAAGGTTTTGGATTGAGAATGGGTTCAGAGTTATGGATAGGTCGTTTTCCTTTGGATTTGGAGGAAGCAGAAGGTGGAGATTTTCTGGTGGTTTGAGGATGATTTTTTGGTTCAGATTCAACATGATTTTCTATGTAATCTATAAGTTGCTGAAACGCTTCAGATGATCTGGGTACTTTGAGGGAGTTATTTGAGTGATCAGAATCATGTTATTTTTCTGGTTGAGGTTCTGTTGATATGTTTTTAGAAATTAAAACAGGAATAGGAACAAACTCGGTTATAGAAATACTTGAAGATTTCTTCTTCTTCTTCTTCTTCTTCTTCTTCTGAGGCTTTGAAGGTCCATATCCAAAAGACATTCTCTTCTTCTCCTTCTTTTCTTCCTTTTCCTTCTTCTCTTCCTTCTTATCTTTATTCTCCTTCTTTTTTTTCTTTTCTTTCTTTTCCTTCTTTTCCTTTTTCTTCTTCTCTTTCTCTTCCTTCCTCTGAGATGGATCTTGATTAGCTAAAGTAGGAAGCACTCTGTTACTCACCCATACAGGATCATATCAGAGCCATCCTTTAGACACTTTTCCAGATAGAAGAGGACTGTTGTGGGGTGCTCATTCTTGTAGAAGAGTTCAAAATCAGCCAGAGCATGAATCCATTTGGTCAAGATCTCTTTTACCACTCTGGGAGGAACATCAATGGTCTCTATCAATTTCATTTTTTTCAGAGTGTGAGCATTCATTGTGCTCCCACATGTTGCTACCAGATCTTTAATTGTTCCAACATCCAGCAGATCTTGCACAAAATTTGTCTCAATCCAAACATCAGAAATCAGTCTTCCCAGAGGGATGATGTTCCTTCTGATCTTTGGAGTCTTCAGTCTGGTTTGTTCTCTTGAATCCCTCACATGATTCCACATGCGGATGAACAGAATGTAAGGAAGATCCACCTTCTCGCCTTTACCAATACAATACAGAATGTATTGTTGATCTTGATTAATGTAGTTTGGAGAAACTGTAGCCTTTTTGTGGTAGATGCAACCCAGAAGAATCTTCGCCCAGATTCTGTAGGGATCCTTCAGATATGTGATACAAGTAGAACCTTCTCCAGATTTGAAGATTTCACCATAGACAGCGTCCCAATCTGTTCTGCCTATAATAGCTCCAGCAGCACCAAAACATCCTTCCAGACCCAGCAATCTTATGATCAGGTTTTCAGTGATGGAGATCTCTTGGCACAAACGAAATACAAAATTGCTTTTGGCATTAACGTTACATGAACCCAAAACTCCTTTACCAATTCCAGGTAAACTGGGCCAATAAGACGGTTGAAGAATGGTTCCCAGCCTTGAACCAACATATTGATCTTCAAGTTAAACCCATGGTCTTGAAGATTATCAAAATCAACCATTGTTTCACTGAGAACTTCTAATTCATTCATCGGAATCAGACAGGTTTTTAATGGAGTGAAAACTGTTTGTTGTTGCTATTGTTCTGGTTGTTGAGAAGACGAAGCATTATGTTGAGTAGAAGAAGACGCCATTGATGAGCAGTTGAGTTTTATTCGTATAGGGTTTAAATGAAGAGAGAAAAGAAGACATAAATGCATAAAATATGAAGAGGGAGAATGGAAAGAGGGAAACAATGCAATTGAAATGCAGTTTATAGAAACAGATTTGAAATGAATATGCAATGGAATTATGACACGGTTACAGAATCTGAATCAATTATCCTAAATGTTGAAAGACGTTAGTGGGGTTAGCGTGAGAGTTGAAAAGATTTCCACAGTTACCTAGGGCGGTGTCTCATCAGCTGCACGCATGCTTGTCCCTTCACAATGAACATGTGGTCATCATCTAGAATAGCTGGTGACAGCTGTTTTGCTTTAACAAAAATTTTGAATCATACTTAGGCACATGAAACGTTAGTAATAACAGTTCCAGAGTGTCCATATGAACATACATAATCTGAACATCTGATAGGAAAATAAATAAAGCATAATCTTCTCACTAATCCACATATCAGATCATCTCATAACTTCATTCTGGGCATAAATCCATACTGATGTTCTTCAAAATGGACTTAAACCTATCTCCAGCAAGGGGTTTTGTAAAGATATCAGCCCATTAATGGTCTGTATCAACAAAGTTTAAAGAAAGAACACCCTTCTAAACATAGTCCATAATAAAATGATGTTTAATCTCTATATGTTTAGCTTTAGAATGCAAAATAAGATTTTTAGATAAACAAATAGCAGAAGTATTATCACAGAATATAGGAATATTACTCTAATATATTGATAGTCTTCTAGCTGACTTTTCATCCAGAGCATTTGTGTACTACATCCAGCAGCAGCTACATATTCTGCTTCTGTTGTAGAGAGAAATTGTTGCTTGCTTCTTGCTATACCAGGAGATCAGGTTACTTCCCAGAAACTGACAGCTTCTAGAAGTGCTTTTTCTTTCTACTCTATCTCCAGCGTAATCAGCATCACAATATCCTACTAAGTTGTATTCTTCTGATCTTCCGTAGACTAAACCAACATTAGTAGTACCTTTCAGATACCTAAGAATTCTCTTAACAGCAGTTAAATGAGATTCTCTAGGATCTTATTGGAATCTAGCGCACAAGCACACACTGAATAAAATATCAGGTCTAGGCGCAGTCAGATAGAGAAGAGATCCTATCATACCTCTGTAGATCTTCTGATCTACTTTCTTGCTTACCTCATCCTTACCTAACACACAAGTTGGATGTATTGGAGTTTTTTCTACTTTGCTTTCAAATAGTTTGAATTTCTTCAGAAGTTCTTTGACATACTTAGTCTGATGAACATAGGTTCCTTCAGAGGTTTGATTGATCTGAATGCCTAGGAAGTATTTGAGTTCTCCCATCATGCTCATCTCAAATTCTTCCTGCATAGACTTAGCAAACTCCTTTCCAAGTGTAGCATTAGATGTTCCAAAAATAATATCATCTACATAAATTTTACAAATTAACATATCCTTTTTATAGGTTTTACAGAAGAGAGTTGTGTCTACTTTTCCTCTTGTGAAACCATTATCTAGAAGGAAAGAACTTAATCTTTCATACCAAGCTGTGGGAGCTTGCTTCAAACCGTATAATGATTTCTTTAGTTTAAAAACATGTTCTGGAGACTTAGAGTCTTCAAAACCAGGAGGTTGGTGAACATAAAATTCTTCATCTATATAACCATTTAAAAAGGCACTCTTAACATCCATCTGATACAGAGTGATGTTATTCTGAGTGGCAAAAGAAATTAATAATCTAATAGATTCTAACCTGGCCACTGGTGCAAAGGTTTTTGTATAGTCAATACCTTCTTGTTGACTATATCCCTGAGCGACTAGTCTGGCTTTGTTTCTGACAACTCCACCTTTCTCATTCAGCTTGTTTCTGAATACCCATTTTGTTCCAATAATGTTGAATCCTTTGGGTCTTGGAACCGGATCCCAGACATCATTCCTTGTAAACTGATTTAACTCTTCTTGCATGACGATTATCCAGTCAGCATCTTCCATAGCTTGATCAATAGAAGGTGGCTCAATCAAAGATACTAAACCAAATTGACATTCTGCATTGTTCTTTAGTAATGCTCTTGTTCTGATGGGATCATCTTTCTTTCCAATTATAACATCTTCAGGATGTGCAGAGTTGATCTTTGAAGATCTTATGAGTGTTGGCTCTTCGAATATTCTGAGATTCTCTAAAGAAGCTACAACTTGATCTTCTGAAACATCCTTTCTTCTGGATTCTTCATGATCTGGATCAGAAATGTCTATATCTGCAAAATTCTCATTCTGCATTGGCTTTTCAATGCCAAGTTTATCATCAAATCTGATATTGATTGATTCCTCAACTATCAGAGTTTCCGTATTTTATACTTTGTAGCCCTTAGAGCGTTCAGAATATCCAAGAAGGAAACACTTCTGAGCTTTGGAATCAAACTTGTTCAGATGATCCTTAGTATTCAAAATATAGAAAACACATCCAAATGGATGGAAATATGAAATCTTGGGCTTTCTGTTCTTCCATAATTCATAAGGAGTCTTATTGATAATAGGTCTTATAGAGATTATATTCTCAATATAACAAGCTGTGTTAATTGCATTTGCCTAGAAATGCTTAGCCATATTAGTCTCATTGATCATGGTTCTGGCCATTTCTTGGAGAGTCCTATTCTTTAGTTCTACAACTCCATCTTTTTGTGGAGTTCTAGGACAAGAGAAATCATGGGCAATACCATTTTCTTTGAAATAAATTTCAAAAAATATGTTCTCAAATTCACCACCATGATCACTTCTGACTTTTATGATTTTACATTCCTTGTCAGATTGAATCTGATTACAGAAGTCAAAGAACACAGAATGTGACTCATCCTTGTGTTTTAAGAACTTTACCCATGTCCATCTGCTGTAGTCATCTACAATGACCAATCCATACTTCTTGCCTCTGATTGATGCTATTTTGACTGGGCCAAAAAGATCAATGTGCAGAAGTTCTAAAGGCCTAGAGGAAGAGACTGTTAGACGCTGGCCTTAGGATCTAGAGGGGGGGTGAATAGATCGTTCAGAGTTTTACGGAGTTAAATGACTTTTCAGCGGAAGTGATTCTGAATCGACTTGCGTCTATTCCGAACCACTATCGAAACGATTGTATATGTGTTTAAAAACCAGTCAAAAACTTGAGGTAAGTGATAAGAGTATACGTTGCAGAATCAAAGCGTTGCTCTTATTGAAAATCAGATTAACTTCTTGTATGATGGACAATGTTTGCAATGCAGTAAGAGTGATAGAAACAAATATACAAACACTTGGTGATAATGATCAAATTGATGGTGATTCAATATGTGATGGATTGTGATATTTATATAGGTTCTTAATTCACAATCTTAACACTCGAATCGTTGATCAATTTGCTATTATAACCAAATATGAACAGAATGTAAATGAAAAAGTAAAAGCGACAAGAACACGATATTTGTTTAGGCAGTTCGTCGATCGTCCTCGCTACGACTACGTCTGCCCCCAATTCCGAATTGAAATTGGGTAATCTTTCATTAATGTTGAAAGTAGTATATACAAAGAAGATAACAAAGCGATAAACGATAAACCAATTATGTCGATCCTTTGAATCTTCTTCCCCCTTAATCTTGAGCAAGATCAAGGTTATCCAAGAGCTTCACTTTGATTCCCTTCTGCAGTGTCTTGATTCCTTGAACTCCCCGTTCCTCAATCGTTACACTCAGCCGAATCCTCAATGAACGCCTCTTGATAAAAACCCCCAAGAACCACCCGTCGTGGAGGATAAAACCCGCAGATTTTATTCACCAACAAACCCCACAAACCTTCACCCACAAGGAATCTTCAATTCCGTTCCATCGACGTTATCGAACTCATCACTAACCCGCAACGCAAGAATGATTATGTGTAATTGTGTTGGAGATGATGAAGAACGAAGATGAGAAGCGTTTGTGTATCTTTCAGTCGTTGGTGTTACTTTGAATAATGAACCTTGGACAATATATATGATAGCTTAACAGTTGGAGATGAGAGAAACCGAATTTTTGGCATTCTTGATCAGTTAGGTCGACCTCTTGTAGTGCTTAGGTCGACCTAGCAGAGCTTGCAGAATTTTGCTCCCAGTTAGGTCGACCTGTTTAAGGAGTAGGTCGACCAGAATCCTTTTCAACTGCATTCTGGGGACATTTTCTCAGATTAGGTCGACCTAGTTGTTGTGTAGGTCGACCTAGCAGGCTGGTATGCAAATTTCATCAATTTAGGTCGACCTAGATGATGTGTTAGTCGACCTAGCAGAAGTATATGGATTTTTCTCCATTTTAGGTCGACCTGGGTTGACAGTAGGTCGACCTAACTGCTGGTTTTCTGCATTCTTCTTGATTTGCTTGTGTTGAGTCGACCTATAAGTATAATGGATCAATCTGTACTATCATGAGTGATCAAAGCTTGCTTTTCTTTGAGTTTTCTGCTTCCGCCTTGTTGTTTGAATGCTTATTTGAGTTTGCCATGAATCAAAAACATCTTTGAGTGTAATCTTGTATTCACATACTCCCCCTTTTTGATGATGGCAAACCATTAGTCGAAGCTCCCCCGTGCATTCAGCATCTATCTCTCAACAAGGCAATCTCTCAACAAAGCTCCCCCGTACACTCAGCATCTATCTCCCCCTTTTTCAACATCAAAAAGAGATACAACGAAAATAGAAGAGTAACGAGAGAAACATAGATAAAATGCTAGCATGCATAAAAGGTAGCCAGTGATAGCATGAGAGTCAAATGAGCAAGAGCGATATATGCATGAAGTCACTATAAGCATGTTAATTGATAACATATTATAGTATCAATAAGATTTTTGGAAGTGAACAATAATAACGTTACCGCTTTCTCAACTTTAATGGCAGCCTTTAATCAATGTGGAATGACGCCTGGCTAGATGATGAACTACCTTTACGCTAAGAAAAATGTTAGCAAAAAAAAGAACATATATATATATATATATATATATAAAGTAAAGGAATAATATTAAGAGAGAACAAACGTAATTAGCCCAAATTAGAGATATCGAGTATCCCTAATTCCCTACGAATGTTGAAGTATTGCTCCGTTGCTAGAGGTTTGGTGAAGATGTCAGCTAGTTGCTTCTTGCTTTCTACATGTTCAAATGTAACGTCTCCTTTCTCTACATGATCTCATAGAAAGTGATGTCTTATTTCAATATGCTTGGTACGTGAGTGTAAGACAGGATTTTTACTCAAGTTTATGGCACTCGTGTTATCGCACATGATAGGTATGCGATCAAGCTTAATACCAAAGTCAAGAAGTTGTTGTTTGAGCCATAATATTTGTGCACAGCAGCTTCCAGCAGCTACATATTCTGCCTCAGCAGTAGATAATGCAACCGATACTTGTTTCTTGCTATGCCAACTTATCAATGAATTTGAGAATAGATGACATGTTCCACTGGTGCTTTTTCTATCGGATTTGCAGCCAGCAAAATCTGAATCGGAGAATCCTACCAAATGACACTCATTTCCCTTTGGATACCATAGGCCATATGTAGTAGTTCCACGTAAGTATCGCAGAATTCTTTTGACAGCTTTCAAGTGAGATTCTTTTGGACAAGATTGATATCTTGCACACATACACACACTAAACATAATGTCTGGTCTTGAGGCAGTAAGATACAATAGTGAACCTATCATACCTCGGTATAATTTCACGTCAACCTCTTTACCTTTCTCATCTTTGTCTAGATTAGTATTTGTTGCCATAGGTGTGTCAATTTCTTTTGCTTCACTCATTCCAAATCTTTTGAGCAGCTCCGTACAGTATTTAGTTTGATTCACAAACGTTCCATGACTGAGTTGCTTGATTTGTAGGCTAAGGAAGAAATTTAGCTCACCCATGAGACTCATCTCAAATTCACTCTGCATAAGCTTAGAAAAATCTTTGACAAGTTTTGCATTAGTCGACCCAAATATAATGTCATCTACATAAATTTGGACTAAGAGAATATCTTTATCTTTTCTTTTAATAAAGAGAGTAGTGTCAACTTTACCCCTAGAGTACCCTTGACTAAGGAGAAATTTGCTCAAACGTTCGTACCAAGCCCGAGGAGCTTGTTTAAGACCGTATAGAGCACGTTTCAGCTTATAGACATGAGTTGGATACATGTAATTCTCAAAGCCGGGTGGCTGAGCAACATAGACTTCTTCATTTATATAGCCATTTAGAAAGGCACTTTTAACATCCATTTGGAATAGTTTGAAGTCTTTAGAACAAGCATAAGCAAGTAAGAGACGAATAGCTTCGAGACGTGCTACAGGAGCGTATGTCTCTTCATAATCAATACCTTCCTCTTGATTATAACTTTGGGCAACTAATCTAGCTTTGTTTCTAGTAATAACGCCGTTTTCATCAAGTTTGTTACGAAAAACCCATCTAGTGCCTATTACTTGATGATCTCCCGGATGAGGGACTAAGTCCCAAACATCATTCCGTTTGAATTGGTTAAATGCTTCTTGCATGGCCATTAGCCAATGCTCATCAAGTAATGCATCCTTAGCGTTTTTCGGCTCAACTTGTGAAACAAAAGCAAAATGATGACAAAAGTTACTTATCTTTGAGCGTGTTGTAACGCCCCTTGAGATGTCTCCTATTATATTGTCAATTGGATGGTCTTTCACATTTGTCCAGGCCTTGGGAAGTTCTTCATTGTTTGAGATGCTTTCTTTTTCATTTTCATTGTGAGACTCATCTTTCTCTCTTTCAGCATCTTTCTTTACAATACTTTCATTCTCGTCTTCCTTATCCTTGACAATGTCTTCAGTGGATGGACCTGCACCATTAAATGAAAGACCTTTCTCGACATATTTTGCATAAGATTCATCAAAAGACACGTGTACTGACTCTTCTACTATAAGTAATCTCTTATTATATATCCGATATGCTTTGCTAGATTGTGAGTAACCAAGGAATATGCCCTCATCAGCTTTAGCATCGAATTTACCAAGATTATCCTTACCATTGTTCAAAACAAAACACTTGCAACCGAATACATGGAGATGAGATACATTTGGTTTTCTACCTTTTAGTAATTCATAGGGAGTTTTGTTCAGTATAGGACGTATTATTATCCTATTTAAAACATAACATGCTGTACTAATCGCGTCAGCCCAAAAATACTTTGGTAGATTACCCTCATTCAGCATTGTTCTTGCCAGCTCCTCTAGAACCCGATTTTTACGTTCAATTACTCCGTTTTGTTGAGGTGTTCTAGGAGCTGAAAAGTTATGCTCAATTCCATGTTTATCACAGTATTTTTCAAAAAGAATGTTTTCAAACTCTCCACCGTGATCACTTCAAATTGCAACTATTTTGTTATTCATTTTGTTTTGACATAATCTTGCAAATTGTGTGAAAGCTGGAAAAGTTTGATCCTTACTAGGTAGAAAGATTGTCCAACAAAATCTAGAGTAATCATCGACAATGACAAAACCATAGGTGTTTCCACCTATGCTTTTAGTCCTTGAAGGGCCAAAGAGATCCATGTGAAGTAGTTCAAGAGGGCGTGATGTTGAAACCACGTTCTTTGATTTAAAAGAGATTTTTGTTTGCTTTCCCTTTTGACACGCATCACATAGATGATCTTTTGAAAACTTCATTTTAGGTAAGCCGATTACTAAATCTTTTGAGACAACTTTATTAAGTAAGTCAAAATTTATGTGGGCGAGACGTCTATGCCAAAGCCATGAGTCTTCGTCCAGAGCAACTAGACACTTGGTACTAGACTTAGATACCTCATCCAAGTTTAGCATGTAGATGTTGTTTACTCTTAAGCCCTTAAACATAATGTCTCTTTTCTTAGTATGTTCAATTGTGCAGCCAGAATTTGTAAACATTACTTTAAAATCTTTGTCACACAATTGACTTATACTTAAAAGATTATGTTTAAGACCTTCTACTAGCAGCACATCAGTTATAGTAGTGGTAGAAGGGTTACCTACACTTCCTTTACCAAGTATGGCTCCCCGATTGTTATCTCCATAGGTGACATACCCCTTTTTCTTTGCTTGAAACTCAACGAAAAGAGATAGGTCTTCCGTCATGTGTCTTGAACATCCGCTATCAAGGAACCACAACCTTTCGGCAATGTCAAGACACTTTTCAGCTTTCTTTTTCTTGTGTTGATGAGCCATGAAACATAGGTTTGTTGATTCTTCTTCATCGCTTGATGAGCTTTCACTAGATGAATCACTTTCCCATGCTATGTAGGCTCTTTTAGATTTGTTGTGACCTTTGCTTTGGTTCTTCTCCTTTTCTTTCTTAAGGTATGGACAATCCGGTTTGTAGTGACCGGCTTTCCCACAATTGAAGCAAAGGCCTTTGATTTTTCCTTTGTTGTCGTCATCTTGTTTGAACATGTTTGATTGCTTCCTATAGTTGATCAAGCCTTTGTCAGAATGTTTTACTCCATTTTTCTTTAGATATTTGTTGTATCTTCGCACAAACAGTCCCATTTCCTCATCATCGGAGTCTTCGTCATCACTTGTGTCACTATCCTTTGGCTCTCGTTTTGAGGTCTTGGAGCTCGAAGCTTTTAGAGCTATTGACTTCTTCTCTACCTCTTTCTCCATGTTCTTTTCTTTCTTTGTCCTTTTCTCATGCATGTCAAGGCATTTAAGGTGTTGTTCATGTTCCTCTAGTTTACCAAATAGAGTTGTGATGTCTAAAGTGTTTAGATCATTTGCTTCCTTTATTGCTGTAACTTTGGGTTGCCATTCCCTGTTCAAACATCTTAAGATTTTGTTAGTAGCAACTGCATTGGAAACAGGTCTATCAAGAGAATTTAACCGATTTTTCAGATGAACAAATCTCTTCTGCATGTTTTCGATGGATTCACCATCTTCCATGTGGAAGAGTTCGAACTCTTGAGTTAACGTATTGATCCTAGATAGTTTGACATCATCCGTTCCCTCGTGGGAAACTTGCAATGTGTCCCACATAGCTTTAGCTGATCTACAATGGGAAACGCGATAGTATTCATCAACTCCTAGAGCTGAGATTAGAATGTTTCTCGCTTTCCAATCGTATGCATATCTCTTTTCATCTTCAGCATCCCAAGTATTTTCTGGTTTTGGAACAACTGCACCAGCTGCATTTGTCATGGTGATCTGAAAGGGACCATTGACAATAGCTGTCCAGATGTTCCTATCAATTGCATTGATGTGGACACACATACAATCCTTCCAATAGCCATAGTTTTCACTGTTGAAAACTGGAGCTCTATTGTGAGCCCCTTTAGGTCCGGAAGCCATCTTTCCAATAAGTGTTTCACGTAGCACGGAATAAACCAGAGCTCTTGATGCCACTTGTTAGACGCTGGCCTTAGGATCTAGAGGGGGGTGAATAGATCGTTCACAGTTTTACGGAGTTAAATGACTTTTCGACTTGCGTCTATTCCGAACCACTATCGAAACGATTGTATATGTGTTTAAAAACCAGTCAAAAACTTGAGGTAAGTGATAAGAGTATACGTTGCAGAATCAAAGCGTTGCTTTTATTGAAAATCAGATTAACTTCTTGTATGATGGACAATGTTTGCAATGCAGTAAGAGTGATAGAAACAAATATACAAACACTTGGTGATAATGATCAAATTGATGGTGATTCAATATGTGATGGATTGTGATATTTATATAGGTTCTTAACTCACAATCTTAACACTCGAATCGTTGATCAATTTGCTATTATAACCAAATAT
This sequence comes from Vicia villosa, assembly GCF_029867415.1. Taxonomy (NCBI): domain Eukaryota; kingdom Viridiplantae; phylum Streptophyta; class Magnoliopsida; order Fabales; family Fabaceae; genus Vicia; species Vicia villosa. The sequence continues at coordinate 51,769 of NW_026705779.1, read as the reverse complement.
GAACAGAATGTAAATGAAAAAGTAAAAGCGACAAGAACACGATATTTGTTTAGGCAGTTCGTCGATCGTCCTCGCTACGACTACGTCTGCCCCCAATTCCAAATTGAAATTGGGTAATCTTTCATTAATGTTGAAAGTAGTATATACAAAGAAGATAACAAAGCGATAAACGATAAACCAATTATGTCGATCCTTTGAATCTTCTTCCCCCTTAATCTTGAGCAAGATCAAGGTTATCCAAGAGCTTCACTTTGATTCCCTTCTGCAGTGTCTTGATTCCTTGAACTCCCCATTCCTCAATCGTTACACTAAGCCGAATCCTCAATGAACGAATCTTGATAAAAACCCCCAAGAACCACCCGTCGTGGAGGACAAAACCCGCAGATTTTATTCACCAACAAACCCCACAAACCTTCACCCACTAGGAATCTTCAATTCCGTTCCATGGACGTTATCGAACTCATCACTAACCCGCAACGCAAGAATGATTATGTGTAATTGTGTTGGAGATGATGAAGAACGAAGATGAGAAGCGTTTGTGTATCTTTCAGTCGTTGGTGTTACTTTGAATAATGAACCTTGGACAATATATATGATAGCTTAACAGTTGGAGATGAGAGAAACAAAATTTTTGGCATTCTTGATCAGTTAGGTCGACCTCTTGTAGTGCTTAGGTCGACCTAGCAGAGATTGCAGAATTTTGCTCCCAGTTAGGTCGACCTGTTTAAGGAGTAGGTCGACCAGAATCCTTTTCAACTGCATTCTGGGGACATTTTCTCAGATTAGGTCGACCTAGTTGTTGTGTAGGTCGACCTAGCAGGCTGGTATGCAAATTTCATCAATTTAGGTCGACCTAGATGGTGTGTGAGTCGACCTAGCAGAAGTATATGGATTTTTATCCATTTTAGGTCGACCTGGGTTGACAGTAGGTCGACCTAACTGCTGGTTTTCTGCATTCTTCTTGATTTGCTTGTGTTGAGTCGACCTATAAGTATAATGGATCAACCTGTACTATCATGAGTGATCAAAGCTTGCTTTTCTTTGAGTTTTCTGCTTCCGCCTTGTTGTTTGAATGCTTATTTGAGTTTGCCATGAATCAAAAACATCTTTGAGTGTAATCTTGTATTCACAGAGACAACATTTTTAGATTTAAATGCAGGTTTTGAAAACTTCCCTTTCTGACATGCTTCAAAAAGAGCATCTGATTTATATCTCAGATTTGGGAGTCCTCTGACCAGATTGAGTTTGTTAATCTGAGAAATCTTTCTCATACTAGCATGACCCAATCTTATGTGCCGGACCCACTGCTCTTCGTTAACAGACAAAAGTCAAGTAACCTGTTGGTTCTTAAGATCTGAAAGATCAATCTTATAAATGTTGTTCTTTCTTTTGCCTGTAAATAGGATTGAGCCATCCTTTTGACTAACAGCTCTACAAGACTTTTGATTAAAGATTATGTCATAACCATTGTCACTTAATTGACTTATGGACAATAAATTATGAGCTAATCCATCTACTAAAAGAAAATTAGATATAGAGGGAGAACTACCAATACATATGGTTCCAGAGCCTATGATTTTGCCCTTCTGGTTCCCTCCAAACTTCACTTCTCCAGCAGATTTAAGTTCCAGACTTTGGAACATAGACCTTCTTACCGTCATGTGACGTGAGCACCCAGAGTCCAGGTACCATGACATGTTTGTCTTTTGCGCTTTGAAAGAGATCTGCAATAGGAATTATCTTATCCTTAGGTATCCACATTCTTTTGGGTCCTTTGGGGTTAGTCCTTCTCAAGTTCTGATTGAACTAAGATTTTACATAAGATTTTCCAGAATATGTAACAACATGTTTCTTTGTGTGTGTGATGTGGAAACTCTTACAGTGAGATGTGTGCTTGATATCATGAGAATGACCATACTTAAACTGTTCATGCAGAGGTTTGTATTTAATGATCATTTCATCAACAGGTTCTACTCTATATGGGATTTCTCCCTCAAAGCCTATACCTATCCTTTTGTTTCCACTTACACCATAAATCATAGAGGCTAACTGACTTCTGCCTATACCTCTAGATAAGAACTTTCTGAAGCTCAAGTCATATTCTTTCAGAATATTGTTAGTGCTTGGGATAGACGTGTCAGAACTTGAATATGTTTCCAAAGATGCAACATCTTTAGTTAATTTTAAAACTTTTTCTTTTAGTTTAGAGTTTTCTATTTCAAGTCTCTTAGTTTCAGATGCAAAAAACTTTTTGAGCTTTTTGTATTTGAGACTCAGTTGACTCTTGACTTCCAGAAGTTCTGATAAACTAGAAACTAACTCTTCTCTAGTGAGTTCAGAAAATACCTCTTCAAAGTCTGAATTAGAACTAGCTTCTTCTTCAGTATCAACTGTTGCCATGAGTGCTATGTTGGCTTGCTCATCTTCAGAGTCCGACTCTTGATCAGATGAGTCAGAGTCATCCCATGTAGCCATCATGCCTTTCTTCTTTTCAAACTTCTTTCTGGGATTTTCCCTCTAAAGCTTAGAACATTCATTCTTGTAGTGTCCAGGTTCTTTGCATTCATAGCACACTACCTTCTTCTTGCCAGATCTTCTGTGTTCATAGGATTCTCCCTTTTCAGGTTTCTTGAAGTTCTTGAATCTTCTCTACTTGCTTTTCTAGAGTTGATTCACCCTTCTGGATATGAGAGACAATTCATCTTCTTCTTCTGACTCTGATTTGTCAGATCCTTCTTCTTCTACCTGAAAAGTGTTAGCACAATGTTTATTTTTAAATTTTAAAGCAATAGACTTACCTTTCTTCTGAGGCTCATTTGCATCAAGCTCAATCTCATGACTCCTCAGTGCACTAACAAGCTCCTCAAGAGATACTTCATTCAAATTCTTTGCAATCTTGAATGCTGTAACCATTGGTCCCCATCTTCTGGATAAATTTCTGATTATCTTCTTAACATGACCAGCTTTTGTGTATCCCTTGTCAAGCACTCTCAATCCAGCAGTCAGAGTCTGGAATCTGGAGAACATTGCTTCAATATTTTCTTCATCTTCCATCTTGAATGCTTTATACTTCTGGATGAGAGCCAGAGCTTTTGTCTCCTTGACTTGTGCATTTCCTTCCTGAGTCATCTTCAGAGATTCAAAGATGTCATGAGCAGTTTCTCTGTTTGTGATCTTCTCATACTCAGCATGTGAGATAGCATTTAACAGTATAGTTCTTGATTTATGGTGATTCTTGAACTCTTTCTTCTGGTCATCACTCATTGCCTGTCTAGTAAGCTTGACTCCTTATGAAGATACAGGATGTTTGTAACCATCCAACACTGGATCCCATAAATCACCATCTTGGCATGGAAAGTAACTTTCAAGTCTATCTTTCTAATATTCAAAGTTCTCACCATCAAATATTGGTGGTCTATTGAATCCGTTAAAGCCAGAGTTAACATTGTTGCTTGGTTCAGTAGCAGTTGGAATTGGAGTAGAAGAATTTGTCATAACGTGTTTTTCTTCCTGAATCTTTTCTCTAACACGGTTAAGTGTTTGCACCTAGAACCGGCGCTCTGATGCCAATCGAAGGAGTGAAAAACACTTAGAAAGGGGGGATTGAATAAAGGTTGTTTCTAAAAATGGTAGATAAAAAATAATCACACAGATATTTTTATCCTGGTTCGTTGTTAATCAAACTACTCCAGTCCATCCCTGACAGAGTAATTTACCTCCACTGAGGATTTAATCCACTAATCAATCTTGATTACAATGGTTTTCCACTTAGACAACTTCTAAGTCTTCTAGAGTATGCCGATCACAACTTGACCACTCTAGGAATTCTTTATAGAAAATTAAACAATGTTATAAGAGTTTAAAGTGCTTCTTAATAAGCTATAATCACCAAGTGATTTACTCTCAAGATTAAGTTCTAACACTCACTAAGATATTACAATATTTGTGAGGTTGAAGATGAAGATCTTTGCTGTTTGTGTGATTGCTTTAGCGTATGTTCTCTCTTTCTTCAGCATCCAGAGCTTATCTTATATAGACAATGAGAAAAGTGACCGTTGAGGAGCATTTAATGCTTTACGTGAATAGTACACTGCTGCATTTAATGTTTCACTCTTTTGTCAACTACCTCGAGCCTTGTTTCAACTGCTCTTGCTGACTTTGCCTTTTGTAGCTTCTAACGTTCCTTTTGTCAGTCAGATTTGAAGTTGTAGCTTTTTCATCTTGTACTTGCTTCTAGACTCAGACTATTTGAATGATGTTTGAATATCAGAGTCTTCAGCGTTGGTGCAGATGCAACTTCAGTCATTAGACTATGGAAGTGCTTTGTAGCGTGATACCATCAGATCTTCAGAGCCTTGCTTCCGATTGCCATCTTTTGATGCCTTCCAGATCATGTTCTGATTTTCTCAAGACCATCTTCTGATGTCTTCCAGACCATGTTCTGATGAAGTCATCCAGATCTTCTGGGTCAGAGCTTTTGAATGCTGATTTTGTGCATACTCTCTTAGACTTTTCCTGAAATGGAAAACGTAAATAATTAGAGTACCACATTGTCTTATACAAAATTCATATATAATATTATCATCAAAACTAGAAATATTGATCAGAACATTTCATGTTCTAACAGAAGCGGTCAATGATGAATAATAACCATTGCAAGAAAGAGACGGTCGGATCTAATCTTGGTCGCCGGAGAAAAAGTGTCACCATCATCAAGACCAAATATATGTGTATATCCTTTGGCTACCAAACGGGCTTTGAAACAAATGATCTGACAATCTGGTCCAACTCTCACTGTATAAACCCATCGACATCCTACTGTAGTTTTGACTAGAGGAGAAGTAACAATGTCCCAAGTTTTATTTGAATGCAATGCATCCATTTCTTCCACCATCTCCTAACGCCATTTGGGATCACTCATAATTTCACATGTAGACTTAGGAATAGAAACAAAATCTAAAGCAGACACAAAAGAGACATAAGAAGTAGAGAGACAATCATAATTAACACAAACGTATTTAGGATTAGCATGATGATGTGGAATAACTTTTTATAATGCTATTGGAAGATCAAGTTCAGGTGATGTAACTGGAGGTGCATGTATCAATAGCTATTTAAAATTCTTGTTTCTATTATCTATTGAATATGCTATTTCACCAATATTACTATTTCTACTTAATACTAATATGTCTTATTAAGTTTCTATTAAATTAAATAATTTTACTACATATATTGCTATTTGAAATTAATCTCCTAATCTGCTAACCATAAGCATGTATCAATCCTGCTATTTAATTGCGTCTACTATTACTAATCTGCTACTGCCATTGTTTCTAATTATAGTCACTGACCAATTTTTATTATCAATTAGTTAACATATTACTTTACTGCCACATATTATCACTACTACTAGTATTTATTAATCATTTGTCATTACCTATTACATGTACCTAGGATATACACTAAATCAATGCATTAAAGTTATGGTGGCCCCCACCTTTTTCTAGTGGTGACCGCCCCATCTTAATTCTCTAGGGTGGGCGCCCCTTGTTCCATTTTTTTTCTTTTGTTTTCCACATGGGACGACCGTCCCTTATCATGGTAGCCCCCGCCACACACTCCACCTTCATCTTCTTCCTACGTTTTCCAACAACTTCGCACCAACCAATTTCTCTATAATTTGGTCCGATCGATTCACATAACTCAACACAACAATGATGCAACAACACAAATTATCACAAAAACCACAACTTCAATTTTCCACCAACAATCAACAGAAAAACAGAAATCCACCGAACCAACAATTTTCCATAGAATCAAAACATTACGAAATCAACAAATAATCCATGGCACAAAATCATACAACCCAACCCGCATACGGTTTATCATATACCCGGTTATAGAGATTGAACCCCACCCTTACCTATGATTTACGGTCTCTCTTTAATTTTATGTCCGATCTCCTAGCTTTGCCGTAGCTTCCAACCTCTTCCTCGCAATTCCACATCACCACTCGTATAAGCTTGATGTAGCAACCTGCCCTAAAAATTAAAGATTTAGAGTCGCCACCTATTCTGAAGGGCGAATAGGAAACCCTACGCAGTTAAGAGATTCGAGGTAAGTTATTATAATCAGGTCAAGGGAAGGTGTTAGGCACCCTCAACCCTTTCCTATTGGCTTTGAATCTAAGGGTTAAGTTTTATGGCTAAAAGTTAAGGTTTATAGCTAAGGAAGTGAATAGGGGGAAATTGAGATTTTAGGGAAGGGGACTCGCCTTGGTTATCCAAGTGCCTACGTATCTCCTTAGGGAGAATCATAGTCAACGTAGTTCGGGCAGGGTTGTACGCCTTAGAATTTGATATGAGATGGTTTTAGAGGCTTTTTGAATGGCCTATCGTAGTTTTGAATAAGGATGAAAATCCGTAGTTTGATTTGAAGTGTTTTGAATGTTTTAGATTTGGGAAGTATTTTCGGATTGGGCGTACAACCCTGATTTTAATTTGTTACCATTAGTTACGATAATCAATAGGTTTGATTACCACGGCTAACGGATTGAAGGGAGGATTGCTAACCACTATAATCGATAGATTCGATTACCACGAATAGCAAATGTGCGTATTTTAATTAATTAATTTGATCGTTACCCCTCATAATCAATAGATTTGATTACAAATAATAACGAATTTTTATACAGGGGAAATGCTAATCATCGTAACCAATAGCTTTGGTTAAAACCATTTAGCAAATAAATGTTTGAATTATTTCAATTTAATTAAATGGTTGAATAATTGATTATGGATTATTACCCATCGCGACCAATAGGTTTAGTCGAAACGAATAATAAATTAATTTCCTAACACTTTGGCCGAGTGGCCAGTGGGATTGGGCGAACCCTGATATTATAAACCTTTATAGGGTTTTTATGATTTACAATAATTAAAATTAATTAAATAAATTAAATCGAGATGGTCGAATAATCGGGACAAATATTATAATCCTAAAGCCTAATCCTGATTTGATATTCTAATCCTAACTAAATAATTAAATTGAATTAAACATAACATTTAGTCTAAATAATTATACAATAAAAATAATAAAATTATATAAGAAAAAACCTGGTAATAATCTTGTGTGTTGCTGCCTTTGAATGTCCATGGTGCGCCATCAGCCTTGATGCGTTAGATCTGATCTGTGTGGGATCTGGTGGTCTTGGGACGAGGATGTACCGTGGTCGTTTTTGAGAGAGCAACGCTGGATCTTCAGTTAATTATTTGTGAAAAATAATATATTAAAAAATAATATATTAAAAAATATTGACTCAGAATTCAAAACAAGGCTGTGCGCCCAAGGACCTTCTTCTCCATTCGCGTTTTTGCTGGAAAACACAGGGGATTTGGCTACGGTTCCCTTCCGTGGCCATACGCATCCATCCTTCAAACCTGCAAACTAGTGTAAAAATATACCAAACAATAATCCAGTTCAACTATATATGATGTCCCGAACTCAATGGTACAAGTTTCGTGGTCCAATTTTTCTTAGAGTTTAAAACCCCAATTTGAAGCTTTCAAGCCCTATCAATGGCGGATATTGATTTACACGTTTAAACAGTAATTAAACCACATATAAAGCTTCGACTTATCACCAGGAACATGTATATACAATCAAAGTTTGTTTATCATGCGCACATTAATCGAAATGATTCATGCTTATAATCACCAAACCGTGAGCGTGCTATCGACGATTCGGAGTGCCTCAGTCACTGGTAACGATTTGATTTGCTTTAGAGAGGACTGGGGAGACTGATTCTACCCTTGGAATGGCTCGAATTGGCCTTAAAACTCTTCTGCCATGGCCTCCCGAATTCACGATTTTCTTGCTCTGCACAGTGTGACTTTCGGCCAAAAAAGCGACCCCTAATCCTTTGCAATAAATCCCACATATATAGTAGAACAATTAGGTTTTGAATTCTTTTCAGGAATCTTGCTTTTCAATGCTAAGATATTCAATCCAATCTTGCCATATCTTAATTCTCCTTTCCATTTTTTTAGCACCCATGGCTCGGTTCTTTTGCTCCCCCATGTTGGCTCTTTTGGGCCTTTTCCTTTTCCACCCTTGTTTTCCACGTTTTTGCATTCCTTGGGCCTGAGGATAGTTTCTTTTCTTTTTATTTTTTATTTTAATAACCTAAAGATAATACTTAATAGTAGCAATAGAATAGCATTAGAATACTAATATACATATATTTTATTTAACTAAAAGAAATCAATAATGATAATTCTATTTAATTAATAATACTAATCAATAATTATAATAATATTAATACTAATTCTATTATTACCCTAAAAATAACCCTAATAATCTTAATAATAATGAATAATAATAGTTAGTAAAAAAATAATAAAAGTAAATGGTAAATTGAATAAGAATGAGTAAATATGAAATAAATTATAATGACTAAAAAATTGAAATGTTAAGAGAGTGGGTTTAACAATCGAAATGTTAAACCCCATGACTCTTAATTTAATACCCCCGGATTGTAGATTTGATCGGGCAAATTTTGGGGTACAACACTTGCTACACCGAAACCTTGTGCCTCTCACCAAAACCCTTATTTTTCCTTTTTCCCAAAACTTTCTTTCTCCCATACTAATACATTCTTCTATTTTCTTTTTATTCCAACTATCAATATAATAATAATAATAATACTATTATTTGACATACTTGTCCAACTAATTAACACCTCCAATTTACTACGACTACCACACTTAGTTCAATATAAATTTCTCATTTATAATCCAATATTATTTTTCCACAACTGCGTCAATCCATCAATTAAATAATACTTTATAGAAATACACCGATTAATTCTCGACTTCAATACTTTTCAATAATTAATTCCGAAAATACTCTAAAATATTTAATTAAATAATTAATTAAATTTCCGGGCGTTTCAGAATGGGGTAGAGATCATATTATGGATTCAAGATAGAGTATGGAACCTGGTCTAGAAGGACCAATGAAGGAATTCAGTTAGTAAGATGACAGGTTGTGAGAAGAGTATCATCCCAAAAATTAGAAGGTACACTATGTGAAGTAAAAGAGTTCGTGCAGTTTCAACTAGATGATGATTCTTCCATTCAGCGACACCGTTTTGCTGTGGTGTATGAGAATATGATGATTGGTGAGTAATTCCCTATGATGTTAAAAAATTGAAATTGAGATGACATAAATTCACGAGCATTATTAGTGCATATAATTTTAATGGAATTATCAAACTGATTTTTAATTTCAGCATAAAACTCTTGGAATATATGGAAAACATCTAAACGAATTTGCATTAGAAATAACCAAGTACTCCGTGAGAAATCGTTGATGAAAGTTACAAATTAATAATATCCTAAAGTTGACTTGACACGACTATGACCCTAAATATGTGAATGAACTAAATCAAAAAGGTGATGCACCACTTTTATGTACTCGTTGACAATATGTGTTACGAGTATGTTTGCCTAATTAACACGACTAATACTCAAATGGTGTAAGCTTAGAAAAACTAGAAACTAAAAGACACATTTTATTAAGGTAAGGGTGACCCAAACGTTGATGTGTAAGGTTTTAAGAAGAAATAAAAATGCATGTCACCAGAGGAGGTAGATGATATAACCCTCCGAACTCATTCCCTGCTCCAATCATCTATCTTGTATGTTGATCCTGGATATAAACATAATTATCATTAAAAAGGACAGAAGAATCAAAAGTACGAGTGAACTTGTTAATAAATATTAGATTAAAAGGGTAACCAAGAATGTAAAAGACAAAATCCATAGACAGGTTTGGAAGTGAGTGTGTCTGACCAAGGCCTTGAACTATTGATTTTAGAGACATTCGCCACAGTGACAGAAGACAAAGAATCAAAATAAGATAAGTGAGCTAAAAGATATTTATTATCAGTCATATGATCAGAGGCACCATAGTCAAGGATCCATAAACCAAGAGAGGATGTAGAGACAAATGCCACATGATTACTAGACTGAGCAACAATGGTAAATGATGATGGTTATTGGGTTGCTCTGTAATGAAGTAAATCATTGTATCAATGGCGGGAATAATAACATCTTTGGTAATAGTCGGTTGAGCATTAACAGTAACCCATGGTTGTCGTTGTTATTCTCTTGCCTTTGTACAACATTCAGCTTCAATGTGACCATAATGATTACAAAAGTTACAACGAATACCATGGCATTGACTACCCCGTCCTTCGGTTCGTCCACCACGACCATGGTAGTGGGAAGGAAGAGCGGATGATTCAATGGGAGATGGAGTAGAAATCGGTCCAAAAGCATGAGGTCTAGCTAAGCGCAATTGTTGTTCACTAACTACTTCATAGTTAAGAATAATGGATCCAAATAAAATCTAGTTATGAACGGATGATGGTAGTCCGACAAGTGCCATGATCATAAAATACATATTGTGTCATTCAACATGAGTTGTTGCATCTTTTGTAAAAGGAATTAGGCTTATGAAATTTGCCTTCATCGCTTCAAGCTTACTCAGATAAGCAGAACCTTAGTAAACTTGACAGAATCGGTGTCTCCCATGAGAGTTGATGGCTTGAAATGAAAAATTGAGTACAAATGTGGAAAGAGGGTATAACGGGTAAAGCACGACGAATAGTTGAATTTCTACAAGCTTTAGATACCATATTAAATTATAAGAGAGTGAGAGACGTTTGAATAAACTATGTGTTTAAGAAGTACTACGCAGGCTGTATTATATATAGAGATTACAGCTAACTACATGCTATAGTCGATGTGGAACTATCTTATATATATATATATATATATATATATATATATATATATATATATATATATATATATATATATATATATCGATTATCTTATTAGTGATGGTTAGAAGCTTTCGATATTGTAGAATGAGAGGATTCGCAAGATTAACATTCAAACGTCCAAATGAATATATAAAAAAGAAGAGTGAAATGAAATTGAATATAAACCTTGATGTTTCGATATAAAAATTTAATGTCATAGTAATATATGATTGATATGAGATGTCATTTTCTTCTCAATGATCATATTTGATACTCTCTTCATTCTCTTTTATAAGTAAATTTTGACTTTTTAATTGTGTTGAATAATTAATGTATTTAGACATTATATAGATTAATGAATCTAAAAAGTTACAATTTAACTTTGGTTTAACTTTTGTAACATAAATATAAAGCTTGTCATTAACCAATTTTATTATTGCATTAACCATAAAAAAATAAGTTACTAACTATATATTTTAATTATACCTCATTAAACAAATTTACTACTTTATCAACCAATAAAATATATAATATCAGGGCCGACCCAACCCGTTTAGAGGCTTAAAGCAAATTTTAAAATGAGGCGTCTAAAATGTATTTTAAGATAATAATTTCATGGTTTCTAAGAGTTGAACTCAAGACAAAAAGAAAAAGAGACCTATATTTTACCATAACTAAATAAAAAAATTGAGGCATTTTTTAAACCAAAAATTTTGAGGCCTAAAGCCCTAACCTAGGTTGCTTGGCCCTGGGCCGGCCCTGCATAATATTAACTATGTTCTGACATTAAAATATGAAATATAATAACCAGTCTTTATATTTATAATTTAATGTCAACTTTATATTTATAATTTAATGTCAAGACTTGATTAGTTTTATGTATTTTATTGATTGATAATATAGTAAATTTGTTCAAAAATTTTATAAGTAAAATATATAATTAATAAATATATTTTTGTGGTTAATGCAACACTAAAAGAGGTTAATGACAAAGTATATGTCTTACAAAAAAAAATTTTAAAATAAATTTCTTAAAATATTATTTTTATTTATTTAAAAAAATATTATTCACCATACTTATAAAAAGTAAATACACGGTAAGTGTAGGAATTAATGTCAAAATAGCATTTTTCATGCTCTAATATGCAATTGACCAAGTATCATAGATAATAATATTTCTAAAGGAGTTCTTTGGCAACTTTGCCATTTGTCACAAAACTAGCATGCTTACTATTTAAAAAGTTTCTATATTTAGATAAATTACTATTAATAGATTGTTGTTATTAATACTTAATTTAAATTTTGAATTTGAATTCTCAATTATTTATTATCAAATAATGAAATTTAATTTTACTAAATATATGATTTCTCGATAGATGTAATACACATATACACATATTTATTTATTTTATTTAATTTTGACAAAATAATAATTATAGTGCAATTATTATTTGGTATACACATTTTCAGTTTATTATATTTAGTTAATAATCGATGTTAATAATAATATTAATCAATTAATCAGGAAAATAGATGTTTTAGGAATATTATTATTAATCAGGAAACCGATTGAGATACCTATTTTTGGGCCTTGAAAATAGATGTTTTATGAATATTATTATTAATAATATTAATTGACTAATATAATTATCTTACATTTTCCAATTTATTTTAAATAGTGTTAATTTAAATTTTAGTTTTTCAATATATTTTACACCGATTGAGATACCTATTTTTGGGCCTTAAAAATAGATGCTTTATGAATATTATTAATAATATTAATTGACTAATATAATTATCAACTACTATAATTATCTTACATTTTCCATTTTAGTTTTTCAATTATCTAAAATTTAATTATAGTATTAGTCAATTAATAGTAGTATTAGTCAATTTAAATGCTTTAGAAATAACCGTTGAATTTAATTGGAAAACTACAATATAAATTAACACTATAACACTATAACCGTGAAATAAATTTTATAGTGTTAATTAATATTATATTATTTAGATAATTAACTAAAATTTATTTCATTATTTGATAATAAATAATTGAGAATTCAAATTCAAAATTTAAAATTAAGTATTAATAACAACAATCTATTAATAGTAATTTATCTAAATATAGAAACTTTTTAAATAGTAAGCATGCTAGTATAATTAATTTATGATAAATATTATAATAACACCTACATTATATTTACTTACGGTATAAATTGTTTTCAATTTATTTTAGAAATAATATCACTTTACTTCTTGTATAAGAAGCGAAATTTGTCTATACTACATGGAATATTGTATATTTAACATTTTATTTTATTATTTTTTATATGCCTTGAAAAATGTGCCTCAATCAAAATAAACTTGTTGAAATAGCATTGCTCTTGATTTATATCTGTTTGGTAAAAATAGCAGTTGACTGATAAGTTAGCTAATAGTTTATAATTTATGACTGATGATTTATAATTTATAGCGGATGGTTGAGACTGATAGCTTAGAAGCTCATTGAAGTGTTTGGTAAAATTAACGGTTCAATTAACTAATAAATGTAAAATAACATAAATGATATTTAATATATAATTATTTTATTTTAAATTAAAATAAATTATAACGGTTAAAAATGGATTTTTATTGAAATAATAAGGATACAAAAGGAAGAAAAAGTAATAAGACATTAGCTAAAACGCTATTTGAAATAACGTCTGAAAAATAAACTATAAGCTAGTAAAATAAACTATAAGCTGACCGTTATCAAACAGGTCTAAATTATCATATGACTTTATAACATAAACTATAACGTCGAAAACATGTCTTACCAAATAGATCCGTTAAAGTTTTTAGCTTATCCTATTTATACATTGTGTATGTAGCCTAGCATGGGAAAACATCAATTATGTATGAACTAGCACATTTTGTTATATAAGTTACATTTTTTAATGGAAATGGAAAACAAGTAATCAATGCAAATGCAACTTACCTTTTAAGCTTTGTTATTTTAATAATGATTAATAATTAGACTTAATTTATCTTCTAGTCCCTTAATTTAATTTAATATTTTGTTTTGTTTCTTTAATTAAAATATCTTACATTATAGTCCCTAAAAACTTACCCTAAATGATCCTCTTTGTTAAATTTTCAATAAAAATATATTAACTCCCTACATAACATATATGACTTTTTTTTCTTTTCTTTTTTACATTATCAATATTTAAATATTTATGTGATACATTGGACCCCAAATGCTACTCCCTCTTTCTCTCTTCCCACAAACACTGTCTCAAAACTATTTTACACAAAACACTCATGCCACCGGCTATTTTTTTTAATTCTTTCTAAGTCAATGTCTCATATGTCCACCATAGTTACTTTTTTTGTTTATATGAAATGTTTTTCCCTTTCTGAGCTTACGAAAGTAACATATATGTTCAGTTCAAAGAGAATATTAAGTGAAGGAAGATTTGGGCGTGTTTATCATGGAAGATTGGATGATGGAACTGATGTTGCAGTTAAGATAATAACAAAGGATTTTCATCAATGGTAATGTCGAGTCTCATTTGTAATGGTAAATGACAACATGTTTTCTCCAACTTCAGTATCACTACTAGAAAATTCGCTTTTAGTGACCGAATTAGAAATCGAAAAAGCTTAAAAATCGGTCACTAAAACGTTTAGCGACCGATTTAGAGACCATTATTTTTTCGGTTGAAAAAATGCTAGTCGCTAAGTATTTGCGACGAATTTAGTGACCGATTTAGAGACCGATTTTAGTGTTCTCTTTCATAAAATAAAATCAAAAGTTGTGATACCTAGGAATCGAACGTATGACCTCCACATATTTTAAGAAGAACTTACCACTACATCACTTTACATCTATCGTTATATTTTATATTTAAACATATATACATATAGTTTTTTACAAATATATTATATGTTAAAACAATAAAAAAATATGAAAATTTTATTAAAAATTAAAAATTGAAAGAGAATTAAAATCTTTAAAAAAATGGAAAGGAAATAATAATATAAAGGATTAAAAATAAAAAAACAAAATAAAAAATATTAGTGACCGAAATTTCGGTCTCTAATTTATATATATAAATTAAATTGCATAAAAAAATATTTTTTGTGACCGATTTAGTGACCTCTTAAAATTTGCTCATGAATATCAAATTTTGGTGGCTAATTCGGTCACTACAGTGACTGAAATTTCAGTCACTAAATTTTGGTCTCGAAATCGGTGGCTGATGTATTTTAGTTACCGATTTAGTGACCTATTAAAATTGGCTCATGAATATCATATTTTGGTGGCTAATTCGGTCACTACAGTGACCAAAATATTTTGGTCACTAAATCGGTCACTAAAAGCGAATTTTCTGGTAGTGTATGCATGCTTTGTCTGATTTAAATTCCTATCCTTCAAAATGTTACCATTTTCCTCTCTTCCATTTCGCAGGTATGTCGCCTCAAAATATGTAATGACAGGACATTTGCTTGTTTAAAGCGATGTTTACAAATATGGTGTTGTGCTACTTGAACTTCTAACAGAAAGATAGCTAGTGGACATGTCTCAACCTATTGGAAAGGAGAATCTAGTGATAAGGGTGCGTCCTAATGGATTACAGTTCCGGTTCACTTGCTGAGCAGGAAAACATGATGTTTTGAGGTTCAAACTTGATGGGAAATGGTTTGTATTTGTTACCAATTTGACTCGACAATAGACCAGGTCCCAGAAGAAACAAGTTATCCTTTTATAGGCTTACTGGAAGTCAAAGTGATCCTTCAACATTTCCTTGCAAGTTACTGCTAAGGTTTGTACATTATGGATACTACTCAGACCATCATTATAGGTGGAACTGCTAAGACATATGCATTCACCATATTTGCTTGCATTGCTTGGATACTGCTATGATAATAATCATAAGTTGTTGGGGTATGAATTTATGGTGAATGGTGGTTTTCAAGCACATGTTTATCTTGTCAGCAATAATATTATGTAATAAAATGCTTACGAGTTGCATTTTATGCTCTGATAGTAGTGGGAGAAATATTTGCATGGACACGAACGTAAATCCATATATTTAGGAACAACCAATAAGAAGAGAGAGAATTTAAATTTATTTAAAATTTAATTCGTTTTTAATTGCCAATATGGAGGGTGGTTGTAATAATGGAGGAGAGAGATAATTTAAGTTTTATTATTTAATTAATAAAAAAATGTTATTGGTTGTGTGTAAATCCAGGTGCTATGGCTGTATCCATCTAAGTATTTTCCTTGTAGTGGATTTGAGGACTAATTATATCTTATTTTTATTAGTACTTTCTCAATTAAAACATTATTGTATATTGTCAGTGTTCTAAGTTATATTCGTAATGAATGTTGAAATTTGACAGGAGAAAAATTGTATTATTAATGAAAGGAGATTAATTATTGTACTTTTTTACACATTATTAACAATTTGTGGGGTTTTAACCCCTGGAAATAAAACCCTCAAGTTTAAATAAAGTATTAATTTTTTAAATAAATTTGCTGACTCAGTATCCTAGTTGTCATGTCATATTGGCAAAAGTTAACGATTTTTTAGAAAAATTAATGAAAAGGACCAATAATGCTAACCGAACATTTTTAAGGAGCCAAATTGTAGCATTTTTAAGTTAAGAGACCAAAACGAAACTTTAAATTAAATTGAGGGACTTTGTGTGGTGTCGTTTTTTTTACCTCCCCGTTTCACTTGGGAGGACGGCACGCTAGACCCTTCACGCGAAATTTAGAAGGAGAATGCGCCCGGGATGGGATGAATTTTGTTTCAGTTCTTCCTACGATATCACACGAACTTTTTAATTGTCCTAACGAGTAGGAGAGGGGAAAAAGATCTCAAATTAACCCTAGGAGTTTGCTAAGTGTGGGGATTCACCTAGACTAGAAATTCTGGAGTTCGGGGGGTCGGTTATACATAGGGAAGAGTTTAAGCACCCTACATATTCGTAGTACTCTACGGGAACCTTCTCTGTGTCATTGTGATTGTGTTTATTGCTAATGATTGGGAAAGTTTCTCCTTTGTGTTAGGAGAGAGATTTGAATTGATTTAAAAAGACAGACAGACAGACAAACAAACTGACTATTTTTGGTATTTTATTAGCTCGCTGAGATTCCTTGTGAACCTCAGGCCTACATATCCCTAGTGGAAGTCAGAGCTTAATGTAGTTCGGGGAACTAATTAGGGATTTTAAAAGATTTTTGGTGCCTTGCTTGAAGCTCAAGGTTGAAGCTTTGAATTAAATCTCTGTTTACAATAAAGAGACATGAAATCATCTTTACAGAGAGGTATTTCTACTATTCCACCACAAACATTCTTAAAGTGACAGAAAAGCTAAAAAAGATGTTTCATTAAGAGGGGAGTCTACTTGGTTGATCAAGTATGACAGCCATCGTGCCTCTAAAAATGAAAGATTCTCAACCAAATTAGGGAAAGGGTCGTACAAGTCTGGGTGTGTTGCCAGAGGATGTCTTTCAGTGTCCTAAATGGGAGAAATGATGATTTGTTTGAAATGATGATTGTTTGAAATGATTGTTTGTTTGTGGTGAGATAAGAGAAATATCTACCTATGAAGATGAGCTATGTCTATCTATTGTTTGAAAGATTTGATTTTTAGCTGGCTTGAATAAGGCCCAAGCTTGAGGCTTTTGATTGATTTATTGACTTATTGAAAGATAACTCTACTGGGAGAATTTAAACTAAGGGGTTTTTGTGTTATGTACAAAGCCCAGAATTGAGGGTGACTCTAATTGGAGAGTGTTTATTTGATGGATTTTATTTGGTGTTCTGTACAAAGCCCAGAATTGAGGCTGACTCTACTTAGGGAGACTCTATTTTTGTGTGCCTTGTATGAAGCCCAAGGTTGTGGCTAACGGCTGAGGAAACTGAGTTTTGAAGACTATGGATGACTCTATTTGTGTGCCTTGTACAAAGCCCAAGGTTGTGGCTGACTCTTAACTGAGGAAGTTATTAATTTGTGCCTTGTATGAAGCCCAAGGTTGTGGCTACTCTAGCTAGGGAAAGATTATTTTCTGCCTTGTACAAAGCCCAAGGTTGTGGCGGACTCTTAAAGAAACTGATTATGGAAGACTCTATGGGGAAAAGATCCTTGAGATGAGGAATCTTTGACACATGAAAATATGGTTTATCTGCCTTGTACAAAGCCCAAGGTTGTGGCTACTAAAAATGAAATACTCACTGGGGGAGTTTTATTTTGCTAGAGGTTTTAACAAACTAATTTATTTTTATGTTTTTTGGAAGCTAACCCTTTCCAGGGATTTTGACTCAGCTGGAGAAATTGTCTATTAAAAGACTGGATTTTTGGAGGCTAACCCTTTCCAGGAGTTTTGACTCTTTTGGGGAATTTATCTTTTTGAAAGAATGGATTTTTGGATTTGAAGGAGTGATTTTGGAGGCTGACCCTTTTCAGGGGTTTTTTTATTAAAATGAAAGAATGTGTGGAGGCTAACCCTTTCCAGGGATTTTTGTTAAAATGAAAGAATGATGTGGAGGCTAACCCTTTCCAGGGGGTTTTTTGTTATGGCAGAAAGATTAACTAATGGAGACTTCTTGTTTTAAAGCCCAAGATTAAGGCTGACTCTGATTGAGGATAAGCAAATATGGATCCTAGACTCTGCTAAGGAGGATTGATGAAGATAAGGGTGACAGAGACTGTCCATGTCTCTCATTCCAAAAGGTGTACTCAATATGAGATTGAGACAAACTTAGCTTGTTTAAAGTCTGGTTTAAAGAATGGAAGAAACTCACCAGGATAGGCTAAAAGGTAACTAAAGACTTGTTCCTATGTTTATAAGAAACCTGATGGGTCCTTGTATACAAGCTCAAGAGGAAGCTGGAAATGCTTTTAAGAAGCCTGTGGGTCCTTGTACAAAGTCCAAGAGGAGGCTAATCGAGGGTCATCGAGGGTCCTTGTTATAGCACAAGAGGAAGCTATGTGGTTTTGAACTTATTTTGGCTCTAAGCAAATGGGTAAGAGGTTTCACCGGGAATAATTTCTCTTTGGGTGGATGTGTCCTAGTTTTTGTTCTAAGGCTTTTTCAAGATGTTTCACCGGGAATAATTCATCTTGAGGGTTTGAACTAAAGATCTCTAATTAGGAAAGAGCCTTCACCGGGAAGACATTCTCAATCCTAGGCCATATTCCTATAATATATATATAGTTTAACTGTCCTAGGGTTTACACTCAAACGTAGTTCTAAACAAATATAAACAGTTCTATATTTGACAGTAATTTAAATAAAGACTGTAAATTGAAAGCTTGTAAAGCCTAACCTGGATGGAGTGGAGGCCTTTGAAGAAGTATGTACAAAGCCTCAACAACAATTTTGTTGTTTTATTGATAACAGTTGAATATTTATTATAAACAGTTAATGGTTTTGAAAACAGAAGAAGTGAAGATGGGCAAAGGTCACATAGGTATCTGAAGAGTTTCACCGGGAATAATGTAAGGAGATTTTGTAAATACAGTTTTTGAAAACAAACTATGAAAAGAAAAAGGTGTTGGGACTTACACTCTATTAGAGGCCCAATGAAATATTGACTGTTTATGAAAACAGTTGCATGATACGAGGTTCTGTTGTTTGAAAACCTCGATCGTCTGTTTACTTTGGAATTTGAAAATAGTTTGAATTTTGACAAAAGTCAACTTAATTAAAGTAAATAAAAAATCTATACCTAATTAAGACCTAAATGGTTAGGATTTTTCTACTAAAATATTTATGAAATATTAGGTTTTGAAATCTTAATGAAAACATATATATAAATATATTTTTTAATACTTAAAACAACACTATTTTCAACCTAATAAAAATATATAAAAGATATAATATTTTTGTGATTTTTTTGGTTATTCACAAAATATATATATTAATCAACAAGTGTGTAAACAATGAAGTAAAAATGAATTAATTTGATAGGTTAAATAATTGGTTAAAGTTGTGAAGAAATTAAGTGGAAAAAGTGATAAAAAATAAGGTTTTGTCACCTAGAGGGCTTGAACTCACGCCCTCCAAGTCACTAACCAAAACTCCCACCATCTGGGCTACGCGCGCAGTTTGTTATTCATATGCATCAAAATTAATATATTTAAAAACAAGCCAGAAGATTCAAATTTTGCGCGCGCCATGTTCATCTTCTTCCTCGAGCTCAAAGATTTTCAAATTTCTAACTCTGGTTTCTCAACTAAATGGCATGATGTAAACATCAATCTTGCTCTAAATTTCCTCACAAATCCAGATATGTAACTAACATTTATTTATATTAACTATAGCTACCTAATTTCTCAGAAAACACGAAGAATATATGAACCCTAAATTTAAAATTAAATGACAAACAAGATGAATAAATGAATGATGATAGAGGGTTTTCAATCCTCTGATGATGCTGAACAAGATAGTATCGAGCTTTATCACAAAGAGTACTTAAATTAAAGAGGTGGAGTTCAAAAACTTACCTCTGAAAATGGAGGTCGTGAGGATGATGAGGAACACCTGGGCTTGTATGAGTGATCCTAAAAGCTTCCTTGGGACTCAGGGATGCTAACTGAATGCTTATTGTGACTTCAATCCTTCTGAATTGCTCTACCCGACACCTTCGATTTGAGCTTCAAGTGGACATGGAGGAGGATGAATCTTCAGTTACAGATGAGCTGCAGCCATCTGAACAGCTTCACTATGCCCTAAGGAACGTGTCTGGATGCTTGGCTTTGCTTGAAACCTTCTGAATTGCTCTATGGACCTCCAACTGCAACAGCTCCAAAGTGAAAGCAACAATGGTGTTCCTCCACCTACAGAAGTAATCCAGGTGCTTGGATCACCTCAAATGAGCCCCCTGAGATGTTAGAATGCTTACTTTCCAAAGAGAAGCTCTGGTTTGAAGAAAACAATTCTTCTTGCCAAAGAACTTTGAAAAACCATAAGCATGAGAAGAGAAAGAGAAAGCAAGGAATAGGGTTGCTTTGGTGTGAATTGTATGAAGGATAGCACTTGTATTTATAGGCAAATGGTTCAGTATAGTTGCAGAGGAGTGTGGTTACTTAGTGAGGTTGATTTGGTTTCTTGGCTATGAAGGAATTCAAAAATATCCAAAGTGCAATGATGGGAATTTTGATTCCATTTGATCAATCCCCTAGCCCTCGATTTTGCTTGATCTTAGGGGACAAATCTGAGACAGAAATGAGCTCCAATTGGTTGGGAAGCGATTCCTTTGGTGATTCATCATCTTGCCATAAATTCTCAAATGTAATCATTACATAATCATATGCCTTTGTTTTTGGGAATATTCTCTAATCCTTATGCAATGATGAAAATGGATGTATGGTGTGCTTGAAGATGTATTAGAGGTCGGGTAGCATCATTTAGAGAAGTCATTTGCACAAAATTGCAAAGTTCCAAATTGCACATGACCTATAATTTTCACTTCAAGTGCCTAACTTTGATCAATCATATCTCTTAGCTCAAAATGAATTTGGAGAAGGTTGAGCACAATTTGGAAAGCCCTTAATATGTACTTTAATTCATTAGTTTGGTGTTTGCCCAAATTCTTTTGGGAAATTAGTGAAAAAGTCCTATAAAGTTTGAAGAAAACTAGGGTTTTCTTGCATGTTTTGTGAAGGCAGCCACTTTGAAGCTCCATAACTCTTCAATGGTTGATTTTTGCCAAAAAATTATATGTGTCAAAGTTGTTTATTGGATCAAAATCTACAACTTTCATTTTGGAAGTTTTTTCAGTTTGTAGGTGAAATTTTGAGAAAATCCCTTCCAAAGTTTGGCAAAAATCACTTAAAAACACTTAGAAAATTTTTTAAGTATGAAAAGTCAAACTTTTGACTTTTGATTCTTGATTGATTTTCTTGATTTTTCTTGATCAAATGACTTCAAATATCATATATTGATGATTTAAAACTTCAAAAGTCATGGTTGACCAAAATTTCCAAAAAGTCAAAGGTGATCCGATGCAGTTGACTTTTTCCAGATGAAGTGAATTCTTGGACTTTTGTGATGAATCAAACTCTCATCTTCAAATGAGTGATGTGAATGGATTATATTGAGGTAATAGAAGCTCTTGAGTCATGCTTTGAGTTTTGGATCCATGTCCTTTGAGCTTTCTAGGGTTTTCCAAATGTGACCCCTGATTTTAGTCCTTGATGGGGCTCAAAACCCTAGACTGGTGAGGTAAGCAATCCTTAGTCCAGGTGATGGGTATCTAATCAATCATAGGTGGATAGAATTAAGCTTTTGAGTCCCATAGTTGTGTTAGAAACCACCCCTTTTTCTGATTGATCCTTTGCCTGAGTTCTTTTGTTCCTGAACACCCTCGACTAAGTATCAGATGAATAAGTGACTGCTCTGAGTATCTGCTTTGTCTTTGATGAAAAGTTTAAAAGATATGACATCTCAGGGGGGTCAAAATTAGGGTATGACACTTTGAGACTAATTATTATTATTATTATTATTATTATTATTATTATTATTATTATTATTATTATGTAGGTCTTGGCTAGCAAAACCAAAATTTTTATGGTACTTAAGTATGTCAATGGAGGAGACTTATTTGATAAAATTGTAAGCAAAAATTTCAAACGTGTCCGACACTGATATGACATTGACCCACACAGTTACATTTCAGTTATTCCGACACTGATATGACACTAATGCACATACTTTCAAAGAAAAATGATACTTGACACTAAAAAATGACACTAGACCGTATACACTATTCACAAATACGTGAACAATGTTTTTATATTATTTTGACTTTTTCATTTTTTTTCTAAAACTACTTTAATTAATGAAATATTAAAACTTGGTTAATATAGTTTAAAGTTTGATTTATATATATTCTGACATAAAAAAGTTTATATATATATATATATATATATATATATATATATATATATATAGTTTATACTTTGGTTAATATTATGTATAAAGTTGGGCAATGCAGTTCATAACTTGGTTAATGAATTCTCAAACATAAAAAAAAAATTAAATAGTAAAATAAAGTTGGTTAATGGAGTATAAAAGTTGATTAATACATTTATAATTAGTTAATACATTTATAATTTAGTGTTAGAACATGGTTAATAGTATGTATTTTATTAATTAATGAAGTAGTAAAAGTGGTTAATGAGTTATAAATAAAATAATTGGTTAATGACATACGTTTTTGTGGTTAATACAATTGTGAAGTTGGTTAATAACACAATCTTATATTTATGTTATAAAATAAATTTTAAAATAAATATTTTTAGAAAATATTATTTTAATAGTAAACACTGTTCATCATATGAATACGGTGTATCTAACAAATGGTGTTAACATAGCAATTTTGCTTTTCAAATTATTATCGGTGTTGATGTGTTAGTTCTCATGTGCATGATACTCTATTTGCGCATCATATGCATGATCTTATTAGATATGAAATGAATGATCTACCTAATTGTCTTCACATGCATCGAAGGGTAAACAAACAAAAGTGCATGATAGAAAGATGTTCCAACAATTAATTGATGATGTGAGTTGCTGCTACAATAAAGGTGTCTTCCACAGAGATCTTATGGCTCTTTCAAAATCTTGTAAACTATATATATGCTCCACTTTACCAATCTTTTAGAGTTACGCTTTATGCAGTTTTATCACAAAATTTGTGTCTTAATGCAGTTAGGGAATGTACTTGTGGATGCCAAAGGGAACATAAAGATAACCGATTTTAACCTCAGTGTTAT
The DNA here is from genome assembly GCF_029867415.1 of Vicia villosa. NCBI lineage: Eukaryota > Viridiplantae > Streptophyta > Magnoliopsida > Fabales > Fabaceae > Vicia > Vicia villosa. The sequence continues at coordinate 28,158 of NW_026705779.1, read as the reverse complement.
GCCCCAACATTGTAGGGTAAGCAAACTGTTTGCATTAACTTATTTGAGTTTATTTATTTTTAAGCACTTGTAAGACTATTACAAATAATTTATGAAAACAACTTTTTAACTTATTTCTATAAGTTCGCCATCAGTGTTATCAAATCAAATATCTGCTTTGGCGGCGCTATAGTAGATATACATGAAATTTTTTGGGCTTTCCGCCACAATTCGCTATAGGCGCCACAAAGCGCATATTATGTCGGGATTTTGGATCTTCGCCATAGACAACACTACTCACCATGATAACTTATTAAAATAACTTATAATAATAAAATAGCTTGACCTTATTTTATCTTTTGTCATATAAATAGCTTGTAATTAAGTACTTATAAGAGAAAATTCTTAGATATACACAAACATAACACGTGGTTTTAAAAACAACCAATCACTATTTTTTTTATTAATTAAAAAAAAATTATCTCTTTATCACAACTACCCATAATTCCAATTAAAAAATTAAATAAATTTTAAATAAATTTTAAATTTTCTCTCTTCTTATTGGTTGTTCCTAAGAATATGGATATATGTTTGTTTCCGAGCAAGTATTTCTCACTTATAAGATAGTTACTATGTTTAGAAATTCTTGCATGGAAACGACCCTAAATCCATATTCTTAGGAGCAACCAATAAGAAGAGAGATTTTTTAATTTATTTAAAATTTAAATTGGATTCATGGGTGGGTGGTTATGATTATAAAGGAGAGAGAAATTTTATATTTGTTTTTTAATTAATTAAAATTTTAAGATTGGTTGTGTGTAAAAGAACTTCTTATTTCCGTGTCTACCTAAGAATTTTCCTTACCATGCTATAAGAACTTAATAGAGATGTTAGTTCTAATAGAGACCTAAACTCAAATTACATCATTTTGGTAACTGATAAAATGTGTGAAAATTTCAGGCAGATGGGTTGCTACATACAACTTGTGGAAGTCCAAATTATGTTGCTCCTGAGATTCTTGCCAATAGAGGCTACGGCGGTGAGAAATCGCATATTTGGTCGTGTAGTGTTATCTTATACATGATTTTAACAAGATACATTCCTTTCGACGAGATAAATCTCGCAGTTCTCTATCAAAAGGTGAATATTCGCTTGTCTCTCTGTGCTCTATAGTTTGTAATTGTTTTTCTATTAAATATCGATTGATATGTTTTTTACGTCGGTGATTATAGTTTTTTAAAGGAGACGTTCAAATACCATTATGGTTGTCACCTGGCACTCAAAACATCATAAAGCAAATTCTTGATCTGAATCCTGAAACAAGAATAACAATGTCTATGATCAAAGAAAATGAATGGTTTAAACAAGGTTATAATCCTATAAACCGAGACGACGAGGAAGATGATGTGTACATTGGCGACGAAGCCTTTTCCATCCAAGAAGTGGTATAATTTCTTGTACTTTAAGCTATATGTCGTAAAAGTTGTTAAATTGTGACCCCTTAGCACCGTTACACAACGTATTTGAAAAAAACTGCTTATGATTGTTACAGTCTAGTGAAGCAGACCTTGCTAGTCCAAAATCTCCGAAGCTTATCAATGCATTTCAATTGATAGGGATGTCTTCGTGTTTAGACCTCTCTGACTTTTTCGAGAAATAGGTGAGTATTAAAAACTCGAACTTTACTAATTTTAATGCAAAGTTAGATCAATTGAATGATCAATGTACTTTGAATTTCAGGATGTATCCGAGAGAAAGATACGATTTACATCAAACCATTCACCGAAGGATTTGACAGAGAAAATTGAAAACTTTGTAATAGAAATGGGTTTTAGTGTTCGGAAAAAAAATAAAAAAGTAAGTCATTGCATATTGTTATTCATTTCGTCAAACATAATCGGAAAAAATTGGTTTGGCTTAACATTGTCGTAAAAACTTGAAATTTTAGTTGAAAGTGATACATGAGAATAAAGCGCATAAAAGTCTATGAAGCCTCTCGGTCGCAGCAGAGGTAAATAAAGTGCATGTCAGAAACTTTGTTAAAATTTTTATAGTTATGAGTTTTCGTATAGTTTGCTGACATTATAAAACTCTTTGGATTTCGATTTTGAACAGGTTTTGGAAATAGGTCCATCATTATATGTAGTATAACTAAGGAAATCTTATGGAAATCCAACTATAAATAGACAAGTATGTATATCAACTTTCTTTCTTTTGTCGGTATGTTTATCTTAAAATCTAAGGTTGATATGTAGTTTTTTCTATCTATATGATTTATGTTGTAGATATGCAAGAAGTTGTCAAATGAGTTAGGTATAGGCAAGGCGGCACAACCTGTGAGCTCGGAAATGATAAGCGTGTGTATGAAGAAAATAAGTTAGAAGTCAGATGATGTAAATTTTCTCGTTCTATTAGATGTCATGGATTCGAGTCCAGAGCTTTGCTGCTCATTATGATTCTATTTAGCTGGATGGATTAGTCTGTACAGTTACATGCATCTGATTTTCATCAATTGTAAGTATACCATTTGAAGAAAATAAGTAGTATGTTTCTGTTTCCTAGTGCTTAGTATACAACTATTTTACACATATTCATCAATGGCATCCAAGCTTCATAAGGAGTTATACCCTGTAAAAAATTGATAGCAAAAGTATTTGCACTACATGGCTATGGCCTGCTAGCAACGTCAAGTCTCTCTCGTTTTTGTGCTCACATGAATGGATGCATCCACATGTGGTGAGCACGTAAAAGAGAGAGCTTTGATGTATGTTGGCGGGCCATAGGCCGTGTATTGTGAGTATTGTTTACATTGGTTTTGTGCAAGGTCTAAGCATATTCCTTCAAGATGCATACAGAAAATGTTAACTAAGTGTATTCATATTCATATGTATATTATATATTGAATACTATACTTATTACATGTAAGATATGAGTGATGATTTAAGGAGAACAACAATAACATGTGACTAAGGCAACTAAGACAACTGATAGCTTTTTGAACCATATCACTTCCTCATTCAAATCCCCTGAAGGAATGTATTGTTGGCATTCAATTGTTCATGATGCCAACCTTTGATTGAGGATAATTCTAATAAAACTCTAATTATAGTAATTTTAACGACTAATGAAAATGTATTAACATGTTGTATTCCTTCCATTAGTGTGTAGGAAATTTAGCAAACAATTTGTAGTTGTATGTTTCAACAAAACCATTGATTTGGTATTTAACCTTGTAGATCCATTTAACACCAACATAGGTTTCACTTTTGGGAAGATCAACTACTACCATTATCAATCCTGGAGAATAGTAGCACTATCTTGGAAGAGCAACACAGAACGGTGTTCGGCCGTTATGATGTAGCTGTTTATGTCTCAATTTGAAATAGCGACTGCTTTTTTTTTTGGCTTGGAGCGGGTCACGTAAGAGGAGTGCTTCCCGCCCATAGTGAGTTTTGTTTTGAAAGTAAAAAACCATATTTATCCTTAAAAAAATTAAACGTTGGAGAAATTTTTCTAGAATTTTTCCTAGATTGCTCTAACTCGAAAAACAAAGGATTCATCTTCTCACTTCTTCACGTGTTTCACTTCATATTTCATTGCTTCCACTCTTAACTCAAGAAACTCTCTATCCTCTTCTCACTTGGCTGATTCCTCTCTTCTCTGGTTGGTTTTCAAAAGTTTTTCTTACTTCTTCGTTCCTTCTTTCCTTCTTTCTTCGGTATTTCTTTTCTCTCCTTTCTTTTCTTCTTCTTTCTTGACTCTTCTTATTTCCTTTGTTTTTTTTCTCTTCTTTCCTTCTTCGGTTTTTACTCTTCATTTTGTCCTTTATTTTTTAAAAGTAATAATAAGTTAATAACTATATTCCTTGGTTTTCTTCTTCTTCTTTTATTTGTACACAATTAGGAAACTTAGGAAACTCTCTATCCTCTTCTCACTTGGGCGATTCCTATCTTTTTAGGTTGATTTTTGAAAGTTCTTCTTCTTCTTACTTCTTTGCTATTTCTTTTCTTCTTTCTCCAGTTTTTGTTTTCTCTCATTTATTTTCTTCTTCTTTCTTTACTCTTCTCATTATCCTCTGGTTTTTCTCTTATTTTCTTTTTCGTTTTTTACTCTTCATTCTGTCCTCTTTTTAAAGTAACAATAAGTTAATAACTCTATTCTTACATTTTCTTTTTCTTTCATTTGTAGATAATGACAACATCTTCTTCTATAGTTGTTTGAATTTTAATATAAGATGTGTTGTTTTTTTTATATTTGTTTGAATTTAATTATTTTTTGATAAGTCATTTTTTGAATTTTAATATAAGATGCGATGTTTTGAATTTGATTAAACTTGTTGAATTTGATTAAACTTGTTGAATTTGATTAAGCATCGTGCTTTCATATTTGATTTTATGAATCTTTTATGGTATTGTGTTATTTGTTTAGTTTTTTCATTAAATATATTTTTTATAGTTATTATTCATATAATTAGTCCAAATAATAGTTAAGTAGAGGTTATTCCACTATCCAATATCTCGCTATCGTATTTTGGGGTCGGTTGCACTTCTTTGCTATCTAGGGTTGATAACTTTGTTGACATGTATATCTTTCATCAAAAATCACTAAGTAAACATCCATTATCTTTCTCAAACAATTAAATTTAAAAGTTTGTTTAAAAGTTCAAGGTTCAGTATTTGTAGAAATAAAGCATAAAAACATATTTCTAAGCAAAACATCGGAACTTTATAACTTTTTCTTTTGATTTACTTCAATCTTTTTCTTCCTTTATGATACTCACGATTGTTTTGCTTTATAAGTTTTGTCATAATCAAAACCACAGTCAAATCCAAAATTACCTTCACAAACACATAGAACCACAAGTAAAATAGTTTAACATGGAACGATGTCCTTCTTTCAATATGAGTTTCACAAATAATATCAACAACCTTAAAATTATTTCCATTGGTGAAACCATATTCATGATATTCTATAATTGAAAGGCATAATCTACACCGAGTACTTTAAATTTTATAGGGGTAAGGGTACGAGTGATCCAAGAGATTTTCATGCTATTACAAAGACGACTCAATTAGAGTATCATTTATGAACTTCATCTTATTTTTTGAGGATAAGCAACACTTCATTGTTCTATTATAATTGTGGTACTAATTATCATTGAGAAGTGGAGAAACATAAATAACTCATGGGTTGTCTGTGGGGTGCTGTTAGTACACACTTTTTGGGTCTTGAGTGTAATACCACGATTCTCTGACACCGGGAGTTATCATTTAAATTAGTTAAATGGTGATTATAGGACATATTGGTCTTGTTCAGATTAAATGAGTAATATATATATATATATATATATATATATATATATATATATATATATATATTATGAGTTGCTAAGAGGAAATTATGGACATGTTAGAATTAAAGAAATTGAGTTAGAATATGACTAAATGACACATTAGTAATTGTTGTTTAGTCGGAAGGTAAAAGAGACTTTTCCATGAGGGCCTCTTTACTAAGTTAAGAACTTAAGGGCTTGTTTGGATGCATATCTCATTGTTTTCCACTTGCCTAAATAGATTTTGAGAGGAGAAGGGTGGAACACGTGAGACAAGAGAGAAAGGAAGAAGAAAGATCAAGCTCATTCTCCATGGAGGCATGTGTGAGAAGTTGAGTGATTTTGGAAGGAGAACCATGATCAAGTGTATCCTCATCCCCCTTCATCTCTCAAGTCAGAATTTATCTCCATCATCCTCCACAGAAGAGTTTGGGTTTTGAGGATCATGAGGAGTTGGTGTTCAAAGAGATTAAGAGATGATGCAAAATTCAGAGTTCTTGACAGGTCTCCATTAAAAAGGTAATATCTATCTCCTTGTAACTGAATTGAACAATTCTTGATTTTCTGGAATCTACACAAAAATTCTCTTCAGTTTAGACACTAATTTTGTTAGCTGAATGTTTGGTATGAGATCGAAATGTGCGTTTAAAGATGGGGGTCTGATGCAGGATTATGTAGAAAATCTGCATATGATTTGTCGGGCTTTGGAGTGGCACAAGCAATCAGAAGCGGAATCAGAACATCTTACCAAGTGGATTCCATTAGTTTGTACTCGGGTAGAATTTGGGGATTCTACATGATAAGGGAATTAGGGTTTATGATTGTTATTGTGATTATATACCCTGTGTGTTGTGCATTCTAATTATAACTTGATTTGGTGTTAATCATGCTGAAATTAGATTTGCATGTCTAAATGTTGTTTATGAATCTTGTAATTGTCATGTTGTCTTGCTCTGAACCTGATGATACTTTAGGTTAGAGGAGTAAAAGCAAGTGTAGGAACATGTTTAAGTCAATACATGAAGAAGTAAATTCCATGTGTGCATAAATGGTGATTTTATAACTTCTGATTCTATTACATGTTTCTGAATCTTGTTGGGAGATTGTGAAATTATGATAATAGATATCTTAAATACATGTATATGTTGCTAAGAATGATCTTTTTATGCTTGGGATAGTTTAGGATGAAAACAGATGTGTTAGAACTGGTTTAATGCAAGAAATATGTGATTTTTGCTTTTGGTTCAGTGAGCAATCAATTGCAGTCGTCAAGCAATCGATTGTGTCATACCCCAAAATTTGCCCGATCAGTTCTACGCCTCTTAATCCATCAAGAGTCAAAATTAAGAGCCATAGGGTTTGACATTTCTATTGTCAAACTCGCTCTCTTATAAACCAAGTTGGGTTAAAACAAGGGCATAATTAACAGGTGATTAGGGCCCAAACTGATGGCCCATATATCTCGTTCTAAGGATTCGTCTTTTATCATTTTTTGTGGATATTCTACTACCATTATTTACTTGTTTTATGATTATTAGGATTGGTATCATCAAGGTTATTAACTTTTAAATAAAAAAGAAGGTGTATTCAAAAATAGTGGGTGTGTGGTAAGCCCAATTAAAATTTGAGCCCACTTTTGAAAAAAAACCCTTGTTTTCTTTAAAAATCTTACATATGTATTTTCGAAAAAAAAGGGGAGGGAGGGGCATGTGATTAGTCAATATCATATAGTAAACCATTTCTTGTGTTATTAGTAATTTTGTTTATACTACTTAAATATGTATTAATTGGTATCCTTAGTTGTTAATTGATACATGTTAATATTAGTGTAATATCTTTTTTTATTACTAAGGTTGACCGAAGTCAAAAGGGCCAAAATAGGTTAGGAGACTGTTCATTTTCTCCTACCTCAAGCCGGCGCCGCCTCTTTCCCAGTTTCAACAACCCAAACTTCCCTCCACCTCCAGCCCAAGAAAAAAAACACAAGTCCAGTAATCAAACAAGGCGCAAATTCACGGAAAAGGAAAGAAACAATACATAGTTTTGTGGCAACAAATCAAATCTGGACAAAATCTTAATCAAACTAAACAAGAATATATCTTTAGTGAGTGAATCAAAAGTTATCATTGAATCAAATCTGTAAATCGAAATCCAATCAAATATATTCTGAATCAATTACAAATCGGTTACAACAATAACACAATTCAATCTAAAAATTCCTAATCCTAATCACTAACCCTAACTATTTAAATCAAAGGGAGAACTCAGAAAAGGGGGAGGCGGAAAAAACGCACAACAACACTGCCTCGGATCCGAACCGGCCAACACGCAGGCGGAAGAAACCCGTCCACTCAACAACCGCCGTAGCGCCGGACAGTATCAACCGCGTACCATCAAAGAACTCCGACGAAGCTCCAGCGACGAGGCTCATTCCAAATCGCGGCTTCACATCAAATACGGTGCATAGGGTTGGATCGGAGAGGGAGAATATTAGCAGAGGGTTGAATCGAAGAAGGTGAGGATCAGAAGCATCGCGACTTATGATAAGGAGAAGTTGTTCATTTGAGTTGAGAAGAAGAAGCCATGGAAGTAGGAGAAGAAGCGGTGTATATGTTGTTGTTGTTCAGAAAGGACCGAGAAAGAAGAAAGGAAAGGGATAAGATCTCATCTTTTGTGGTGTTTCACGAGGGATTGGAAATGTCTTGGTGGTTTTATTTTATTAAATCCCAAAGCCACGTTTCGAAATACTGCTGGTACATTTATGATGGGAAAAGCTCAAAATATTTGAAAGAATGCTAAAGCGTTATGTTACAACGAATATGCGCAGCACAGGTGGTATGAAGGAGTATTGGTAACTGGCAAGACCTGGGTTCTATCCCTGGGTATGGCATTATTTTGGTTTAATTTCTTTGTTACATTTGGTTCAAAGATCTAGTACGCGCAGCATGTAAGAGTTCACGCTACACCCTCGTCACTGCACCATGGGATGAACAGAGCCTTGGATCTAATGGCCTCTGGAGCGTCGCCCTACCATACTCCCTCACAAAGGAGCTGCATGGGATCAAAACCAGGTTCTTATGTCATTTTTTTGGTTTATTTAATTATTTTGATTAGATTTAATTATTTAGAGTTAGATTTAATTAATTTACAAAATTAGGATTAATATAATAAAACTAGGATTAGGTTAGGAGTATAACATTTTCCCCGATTATTCGATTATTTCGATTAATTTATTTAATTAGTTTTAATTATTATAATCACATGAAACCCTAGGAAGATTACCCATGCATTAGGGTCTGCCCAATCCCATTACCATTTGGGCAAAAATATTAATTTTAATTTAATTAATTCTTGAATAATTCTCTACTCGACCCGACTAAAGCTATTAGTCGCATTAGACGAGAGATAAAAGAATAAAACATGAGACTTAATTACAAAATTAAAATACATTTAATTTGCTGCCTGCGACGATCGAATCTATCGATCTAGTAACCAGCAATGCCCCATTAATCCGTTAGCTATATTGATCAAATCTATTGATCATCGCATCTAACGGTGACATATCAAATCAGGGTTGTACGCCCAAATATTCAAAAACACACTAAACCACGATACTACGGATTTTCATCCTTTTCAATCAGGCAATTCAAAATGCCTTTCAAATCACAACTTCCAAAACTACGACAGACCATTCAAAAAGCCTTCAAACACTTTCATAATCAATTCAAAGGCGTACAACCCTGTGCCCGAACTACGTTGACTCTGATTCTCCCTAAGGAGATACGTAGGCACTTGGATAACCAAGGCGAGTCCCCCTCCCTAAAATCTCAATTTTTCCCCTATTCACTTATTTAGCTATTAAACCCTAATAAATTTAGCCATAAAACGTTACCTTAGATTCAAAGCCATAGGAAAGGGTTGAGGGTGCCTAACACCTTCCCTCGACCTGATTATAATAACTTACCCAGATTTCTTAACTGCGTAGGGTTTCCTATTCGCCCTTCAGAATAGGTGGCGACTCTAAAATCTTAATTTTTAGGGCAGGTTGCTACAGCTGGCGACTCTGCTGGGGATAAAACTATAATGGTGAATTATTATGCTCCTAAGGCTTGAGAGGGTTTAGGTTTTTTGGTAAACGGTTTAGGTTTTTGGTGAAATTTTTAGGGTTTGGCTAATTCGCCATTTTAGGGTTTAGGGTTTTTTTATAAATATTTAAATTTATTTATTTATTTATTTATTTATTCGCAATTTCATTTATTTATAGCCATTTCATTTATTTACAGTAATTTAATTAAATATTTGTTTATCTGAATATTTGTTATTTTACTGCATCTTCTGGGTTGTATATAAATTGTTTTTAAAACCTAAGCGTGGGAATTATATTTAAGACCAGAGGGGAAATACATCGCCTACGAGTCTTATTATAATTCCACTCAGAGTGGGTTGAATATCCGGAAAGGTCTGATATGAGGCTTGACCTTGTTGAGGGATGGACTTGGTATTTGGCTGATCTCTCTAGGAACCTACCCCTAAAAATCGAACCTCATGGATAAATGAGTTGTTCTAAAATCCAAAGAGACAAAAAGTCTCGGCTGCTACGAACGACCCCATGAGACCTTCTAGAACATACCAATGGGAAGGGTAGGCACCCTAAGCCGTTACGTCAAACCTATGAACCTAGGGCTTATGTGCTTATGTGCTTATTATGTGCAATTTATATACTGCGAATGTCTTGCGTGTTAATTTTGCAGGTATTCTTACGCGTTCCCTGGCCTGCAGGGACCCTATTTCTAAGACCATGTCCTTCCCACGAAGGATGCCTCCATTTACGCGCGTTGATTGGCCTCTCGATGGCCATGAGACTTAGTGATTGTCATGAACAGTCACCCCGCACCTGGATTTATGCACTCCCTAGCCTGTAGGGATTTTCTTTTCATATCTCTGTATTTTTACGACTACGTGTCCTTCCCACGAAGGACATCCTCGTTTACGCACGTCGATTGGCCTCTCGATGGCCATGCGATCTAGTGACTGTCTTGAACGGTCACCTCGTGCTTGCTCCTACGAACTCCCTAGCCTGTAGGGATTTTCTTTTATGTCTATGTGTCTTTACAACTACGCGTCCTTCCCCTGAAGGACACCCTCATTAGCATACGTCAATTGGCCTCTCGATGGCCATGCGATTCAGTGACTGTCTTGAACGGTCTCCTCGTGCTTATTCCCGCACACCCTCTAACTTGTAGGGTTTGGAACTCCATTTATACATCTTTCGTCCCTGGCTTGTAGGGATTTCTCTTCGTCCGATATCGTCCTTAGATAGGTTGTGTTCCGCATAGAGAACCTTCCCACGAGGGACAACTTCATTGGTACATGTCGATTGGCCTCTCGATGGCCATGAGATTTGGTGACTGTCTTGAACGGTCACCAGCCGCTACCTTCTGCATACTCCCTAATCTAAGGGATTTCCCTTAGCGTGTCATAACATATATCCTGCAAAGATTCCACGAGGGTCTAATGTCGCCTCTAAGGCTATCCCTAGGATCATATGTCACACGTCTGCATTGCATACACGGAGTTATAATACAAGGAGTCTCTCGCATACGCATGCATTTGCATTTTCATGCATTCATACATTTACATTTGCATTTCTATCTTCGCCCGCATCCACACTTTCCGTGCAAGCCGATTTCCGAGACTCATGGAGAAAAATCAAAGGATCATAAACTACGGAGAAAGGAGGGTAAAACATCAAGAATGATCTTGGTCGTACTAAGAAAAAAGGGATGTCTTTCACCATGCCAAACGCATGTCCATGCCTTGTCGTAACAGGATTATAAATACAAACAAGGTTATTGTCGAGCAAGGATTAGTTCAACAAAAGAGTTCCCTCATAGATACACACAAGGGGTATCTAGTAATAAAAGGGGTTCATCTTAGAACATATCAAAGTTACAAGGACGCTCTACGATAACCTGGGGGCAAGGATTAGTCCAACTGGGGCAATATCCTAAACAAATACGCATAACTACGACGGAGGGAATGCGACATATGTTAACTCCTCACCAAGGGGAAAAAGGGTCATAGGTGTTCTCTATCAATCTACGGGCTCTGAAGGTTACGAATGGTGTGATACTATCCTTAGGAAAAGCAAAAGAGGTTTAGTTAAAGGAAACTCATGAAGTTCCGATACGACGAAAACCCACCGCTAACAATTCATTCCCGACAGGTCTGACGTGCCCAAGGAAAATTCGAGGTTACCCTTACTTCTACAAGTCCATGAACTAAAGAGTAAAACAAGGTCAACGGATTTACAAAGGAGATTACCCCTAGGATCAATAGGTTTTGCCATGCTCAGAAGTTCAATCCCTACGATCGCTAAGTGTTACTCAAGATAAAATTTGTGCCTTCGGATTAGTAATTCTAATGGGATGACTACACTGGTTTTGGAATCGATTCACTCGCATGCTTCTATTCTATTTTATTTCAAATTTAAGGTTATTAACAAACTTAAGGGAGAATGACGAATGCAAATAACTAAGTCCAGCTAAACGTATGCTTTCAAGGTAAGACCGAGCCGAGGATGTACAGGCATTGTTTCAACTCCCAAACAGTGGAGATATAAGGATGTTAATCCCTTGTTACCCCCTCGAGCCAGGAGTTGGAGTTTGTTTCTACTTTTCAAATAAGTCTTGATTTTAACCAGGGGCAGGGTAGATTTCGATAATTCAATGGTGTGTTTTGGTTGTCAAGAGAGTCAATCAATGAAGCAGAGGTTCAAGCGCAAGGATCAAGCAAAGCAAAGGTTCAAGCATATCTTATTCCTCGCGTTCATCCAAGATTGAGGAAGCAATGGAGATAACATTCACAACATCTTCTTCCTCAATACATCATTCAAGATCGAGGACGCATCAAAGTCGAAGCTGACAAATCAAAGTCAATATGGCAGTCACAATATTCAATATCCAAGGATCAATATCTCAAAAGGAGCATTCAAAAAAGGAGAAAAGCGCCCGCTAAGTCAAAAATGGGAAATTTCATGAAAGAAAACAAAAACGACTAAGGCAAAAATTAGGGCATCCCGATGGATCAAATTCAAAGGAATTGGTTCATGCAAAAATAAGGGATAAGGCGAAATACAAAGCATAATCTTGTGACTGCTAAATCATCGAAGCTTCTCATCAATGCTTGGATCTAACAACACATCGGTGCTTGGATCTCTACTAAGGCGTCTGCTCAACGTCAAAACTAAAACTGATTCTCTTACAAACAAAGCACATTCATTGGATTAGGCGAATTTTTAGGATTCGGAGAACATCAAGGAGAAAGGGGTGGGGTAAATAAACTTTGAGCCTTATACCCATTGTTTCTTAAAACATGAACCAGGCCAAATTACAACATTCAAAAGTCCTAATTGAGGCAAGGTTAACTACGAAAGCATATTAAGCAGGATTTTGTTATACTGACTCGTAGGTTTGTTAAAACCATTTCTAATCGCTACGCTTCTTCAAGCATTCATTTCTAATCATCCAGTCCTAATTCATAAAGGACTTCGATTCCAAAACTTGCATACGCATTGCATTGGAGCTACTTCTCAAAGGGTACAACATCGTCTACGAATATACACTTAGCATCGAGGAGATCTCGAAATTGGTTTAATCAAAGGAGATCTTTCTAATAAAGACTCTGGAATGGGGGGAACCACATCTAGGGGGTTCTCCTAAACAGGGGCAAAATTTCAAGGATCACAGGGGCATGCAATCGAACATCCTATTAACTAGGGGAATTCATCCTAAAGGGCCAATCGACCTGGGTCACATCTCGAAGCAATCTCAATCAGGGGCATGTCAAACATGGGTAGAATTCAAATTCAAAGGATAGAACACTATGGATAGCCCTCCATATCTTGGAGATCAAGGGCATACCCCTTCAATCCAAACGTCGAAGCATATGACAAGGTTATTTCCTGGGGCACTTCCCTCATGGCTTGGAGATCACAGGCATCTTTTTTCCACTAAACATTGGGGCATTGGATATCAAATCCAAAGGTGTGAAGAACCTCAAAGGGCTAAAGGGGTGGAGAACCTCAAAAGGTTAAAGGCGTGGAGTAATTCAAAGGGTCAAACCGGGGCAAGACGCACGGTAAAAGGAAAAGGCGTTCTCACACTTTACAACATTCGACAAATCTTTCTCCTAACTACGATCATCAAAGTTCAAAAAAACAAGGATTGGGAAGTCGCGCTGGCATCACACCCCACCTTATCAAACAAACCTACAACTCCAACAAGCTATATACGCTTTTGGTTATCAACAACCTATCATTGGAGCGTCATGCAAATACATATAAATCACGCATTACATACATTGGTTGATACATTACACTACACCTTTTCAGGTAGTCTTCTTTAAGACAAATCCTACGATCCTTTCTAGGAACCTTTTCAGGTAGTCTTCTTTAAGACGAATTGTCATCTTTTCCAGGAACCTCTTCAGGTAGTCTTCTTTAAGACATTATGTTTCTAAGAACCTTTTCAGGTAGTCTTCTTTAAGACGAATTGTTATCTTTTCCAGGAACCTCTTCAGGTAGTCTTCTTTAAGACATTCTTTTTCTAAGAACCTTTCTAGGTAGTCTTTTCTAAGACATTCATCACCCTTTCCAAGAACCTTTTTAGGTAGTCTTTTTTAAGACATCTCGCAGCCTTTTCAGGTAGTCTACATTAAGATAATTTTATCCTTTCTAAAAACCTTTTCAGGTAGTCTTCTTTAAGACGAATTTTCATATCCAATCTAGAAGCCTTTTCAGGTAGTCTTATGGGAGACATTAGTTCGTTCCACTAGTTACATCAATCAATATATGCATAAGCATAAGCATTATCCACATACGTTAACATTACCAAGCCGGCATAAGCATAGCCGTGGGATAGGGGCAAACATGGTTTAAACAGGTTCAATGAGCTTAAGGAGATAAAATCTTGGGATTGCATCAGCATGCATGCATACGCATATACATCGGTCATATACATTCATTTACAATCATACAATTTAACTTTGTGCGTATAACACGCAACACCAGGTTATTGGGTTCTCATATTTCTAATAGTCTGCAGACATGTCAAGAAATTTATACAGGTGAGTTTGCTATAATCGTAGCAAATGATCCTATTGGTGCAGGTGAGTTTGCTATAACATAGCAAATGATCCTATTGGTGCAGGTGAGTTTGCTATAACCATAGCAAATGATCCTATTGGTGCAGGTGAGTTTCCCATAACCATAGCAAATGATCCTATTGGTGCAGGAGAGTTTGCTATAACCATAGCAAATGATCCTATTGGTGCAGGTGAGTTTGCTATAACCGTAGCAAATAATCCTATTGGTGCAGGTGAGTTTGCTATAACCGTAGCAAATGATCCTATTGGTGCTGGTGAGTTTGCTATAACCATAGCAAATAATCCTATTGGTGCAGGTGAGTTTGCTATAGCCATGGCAAATGATCCTATTGGTGCAGGTGAGTTTGCTATAACCATATCAAATGATCCTATCGGTGCAGGGATTTATTTTCCCATATCAGGATCTTCTATACGGAGTTATCAATACACTTCAACCACATAGTGGTCATTCTACAATCAAATGAATATTATCAGTCCTTTCTAGGAGCCTTTCTAGGCAGTCTTCTTTAAGACATATTCCATCCTTTTCAGGAACCTTTCCAGGCAGTCTTCTTTAAGACGTATTCCAGCCTTTCTAGGAGCTTTTCCAGGCACACAGGGTTTTACAAAGGGTTCTTCAATTGGGTTTCTTATCACGTTAGTCCCTCGGCAGTGGTCTCTTTCAAAACACCATCAATAACAATCAAAGGTGTTATCTTTCTTTTCAGAACTACTAACATACTTTAACTGACAATCATGCATCATTCAACTAACATACCTCGTTCATACATAATGCATATGCATACATGGCTCTCATTTATTTTGAGAAGCTCCCTGCATCATGCATCGCATGCCTCATAATATTGCATAAAATTCAGGTTGCCATTTTAGGCTATGCTACAATCGAAGCACCCAGTTCTTCCCGAAAAGCATTGGCTGCACATTCTGAAAAAATGGTATCTACCTTGGGTGGCATCCGTAAGCCCATCTCCCACAGAACTTCTTCCCAACAAAAGCAAATTTCAGGGCATTCTCAGTGTTCAATCATCTTCTACCTTTAGATCATGATAGGCAGACGTGCCTATCCGACTCTTCAGGTTTAAGAAGATTGAACAGGGGCAGTTGTCATACCCCAAAATTTGCCCGATCAGATCTACGCCTCTTAATCCATCAAGAGTCAAAATTAAGAGCCATAGGGTTTGACATTTCTATTGTCAAACTCGCTCTCTTATAAACCAAGTTGGGTTAAAACAAGGGCATAATTAACAGGTGATTAGGGCCCAAACTGATGGCCCATATATCTCGTTCTAAGGATTCGTCTTTTATCATTTTTTGTGAATATTCTACTACCATTATTTACTTGTTTTATGATTATTAGGATTGGTATCATCAAGGTTAGTACGCGCAACATGTAAGAGTTCACGGTACACCCTCGTCACTGCAGCATGGGATGAACAGAGCCTCGGATCTAATGGCCTCTGGAGTGTCGCCCTACCATACTCCCTCACAAAGGAGCTGCATGGGATCAAAACCAGGTTCTTATGTCATTTTTTTGGTTTATTTAATTATTTTGATTAGATTTAATTATTTAGAGTTAGATTTAATTAATTTACAAAATTAGGATTAATATAATAAAACTAGGATTAGGTTAGGAGTATAACATTTTCCCTGATTATTCGATTATTTCGATTAATTTATTTAATTAGTTTTAATTATTATAATCACATGAAACCCTAGGAAGATTACCCATGCATTAGGGTCTGCCCAATCCCATTACCATTTGGGCAAAAATATTAATTTTAATTTAATTAATTCTTGAATAATTCTCTACTCGACCCGACTAAAGCTATTAGTCGCATTAGACGAGAGATAAAAGAATAAAACATGAGACTTAATTACAAAATTAAAATACATTTAATTTGCTGCCCGCGACCATCGAATCTATCGATCTAGTGACCAACAATGCCCCATTAATTCGTTAGCTATACTGATCAAATCTATTGATCATCGCATCTAACGGTGGCATATCAAATCAGGGTTGTACGCCCAAATATTCAAAAACACACTAAACCACAATACTACGGATTGTCATCCTTTTCAATCAGGCAATTCAAAATGCCTTTGAAATCACAACTTCCAAAACTACGACAGACCATTCAAAAAGCCTTCAAACACTTTCATAATCAATTCAAAGGCGTACAACCCTGTGCCCGAACTACGTTGACTCTGATTCTCCCTAAGGAAATACGTAGGCGCTTGGATAACCAAGGCGAGTCCCCCTCCCTAAAATCTCAATTTTCCCCTATTCACTTCTTTAGCTATTAAACCCTAATAAATTTAGCCATAAAATGTTACCTTAGATTCAAAGCCATAGGAAAGGGTTGAGGGTGCCTAACACCTTCCCTCGACCTGATTATAATAACTTACCCAGATTTCTTAACTGCGTAGGGTTTCCTATTCGCCCTTCAGAATAGGTGGCGACTCTAAAATCTTAATTTTTAGGGCAGGTTGCTACAGATTGCGCTGTGAAAAATTGCCATTCTGTGCATTCTGTTCAGTAAGCAATCAATTGGACAACTGTGCAAATTGATTGCACCTGACAAAAAACGACCCTTTATTGTTTCAACCATAACTTGAGCTTCACAACTTGAATTATGACCCGCTCGGAGGAATTGGAAAGCTAACTCAAAGGGCTATGAGATGCCTAAGATTCCACAACTTTATCACACTCTTATGTATTAATAAAATTCATGTGTATGTTCATGTATCTGTATTAATAAAAGATAAAACTTGGTAAGGTGAACCTTAGGAAGCCTAAGCAAGAGTAATAACTAGAAGTTGGCTCGCTATTTCCCTTTTTTCCTAAAGTGGCTACTTCCGAAGTTCTATAATCTAATGGTGTATTAAGTGTGGGAAGAGGGATCACATAATGGACAGGAGGACGGTAACTGCTCACTGATCCTTGTTGATCAAAGAGTAATGTAAGTTACGCATATGTTGGCTATTTCTTGCGGATTGATTCCAAGAATGCCCCTTTGCCACATATATTGTAGGTTATTTCTTGAGCATGAGTTTCGGGAATGGGTAACGCTGCGTAGTTCAGGAGCTATTCTCACGGGGATAAACTCCCGGATATGTGTGTCACCACCTTATTCCTCTTTGTCATTTCCCCTATGGGTGAATGTCTGTCTATGTGAGACTCGGGCCCTAGGATATTGGAGGAGTTAGATCATAGTGTTGATTCAATGTCACCACCTTATTCCTCTTTGTCATTTCCCCAAAAAGGCATACCAAACCAATAATTTTGATTTGATTCGGTTCTTAATAAATTGAAATAGTTCAGTTTGAATAAATTTTAACTATAATTTAGATCGATTCGATTCAGTTTTCTCACGAAGTGGATCACGAACAACACTGAGCAATATTGAGTTTTTAGAAATGTTGGCAACTGTATTTTTTTTCTGTAATTTTGCTTTTGATTTTGTTCACAAGTACTAAAATGGTGGTTTTTTTTGGATACTTAAGATCTTGGAATGGAAAATTTCAAGGTACACGTTTTTTATAACTAAAAATTATTTTTTTTCAAATTGATTAATTAAAATAAGGGCGAGTTTGTTTTATCCTTATAAAAATATATTTGTTTTTTATATTTTTTAAAATAGATTTTATAGAATCATTTTTTAAAATATTATAATTTTTTTATATTTGTTTTTATAAATTAAAAGTTAGTTTTAACATTATATAACATAAACATAAATTATTGAAAATCAAAATAAAATCATAATCAAAATTTTTTTCAAAAAATTACATCTCAAAAATAATTATTATGAAAAGCTATTTAAAATAGTTTCAAAATTTAGTGACTTTTTAAAATTTTGAAATTCAAAAAAAGTTCTTCTTGAAATATAAAATATTTAAAATAAAATTTTAAAAATAATTATTAAATTAAATTTTTATGAAATTTTTTTATTATTCTTTTTATACAATATTACTATATAAAACTATAATTTTTTTAAATTAAATTAAAAAACTTTAAATAAATATGATAAAATTGCATTTCTCCATATTAAGAATAGATTTTTCTCTTGGTGAAAATAGTGACCACAAGAGTCCTTTAAGAAGCCATTGGAGAATGAAAATAATAGTTTAAGAAGCCATTGGAGAATATAAATAGCAGTTTGAACTATCTTCTATAATAACTACTTAAGAATGAGATTGATGTCAACAAAATAGAAAATATTATGAATAAATATTATTCTGGATGTCCATATATGTTCTTATCTTTAATCTTCATATTTTCTATTAAGTGGTATAGTAAGGTTATGATTTTTTACCTTCTTAATGTCCTATATATAAGGACCACTTTGCAATGTAAAGAAAATTCTTTGAAGAAGATAATAGAATATCAATTTCTCTCTTACTTTCTCTCCTTCATCTCTATGTTGTTTTCGTTAATTAATTTTATAACACGTTATCAGCACGAAACTCTACTGTGTGAGTGATTTTATGATCGATTTGCATAATCATGTTTCTTCTCTTTCGAGTAAGTTTTTAATATTTTTTCTTCATCTTATAGATTTAATTTTAGCGTGTTATTCTATTATGCTTTTGTATAAAATTCTATTGGAAATTTTGTTTAGTTAACACAATTATATTTTTAAGGTTGTCTATCATCGACGAGTTATTGAAGCATCCCTAGAGGTTTGCTCAAAGAATGATTGTTCAATTTTTATGAAAATATCAATTGTAATTTTCAGGCATCCCTGAAGAATTGCATGAATAGCGTGCATCCCAGAAGGATTACATGACTAATGTTAAGATATCTCAGGAGGATTGCTTCAAGAATTATTTTTCTCAATCGATGTGAATATTTGTGACATGACTTTGAAGGGTTTTTTTAGCTTTCTAGAAGGATTGTGCAAATAATTGTTTCTTTTTATCACTACGAAGATCATTTGTAATATATAATTCCCGAAAACTTAAAGTTTTAAAATGAGGGTTTCTCACACCTTAAAATGTTGTATCTTTAATATTAAAAGAATTTCATCATGATATTAATGAATCTCAGAATGATTGCATCTATACTAATAACATATCCAGAAGAATTGCATCTGTTATGTTAAGAATTTGAAAAATGATTGCATCAGCTATATTATCGAATTCTAGATGGATTGGATCAATGATAGTGAAGTATTCTAGAAGGATTTCACAAAGAATTTTGTGAGTTTCAATGTAAAAAATTATAATATACTCATAAAATATTTTCCATTCCAGAAGAATGACATGGGTGACTCTAACACATCTCGGAAGCATAACTATATTTTTGAATTATTGTAATTTTCTAGCATTTGGCTATGTTAAAAACTTATTAAATTTGTTGGAGTATAAATTATTTCATAATTAGAATTATAAATTTATATATTTCATCTTATTGATAATGTGTAACATTTTTTTTCTTAAGTATTGTCTAGTTTATAAAAAAAATTGTGTTACATTGTGAAATCCCAAATGTCGCGTCCCTTATGTTATTTAGATATTTTTTTCTCCCAATAGATATTGCATGAGATTTTTGACTCCTCTAATTGTCATAGTTAAAGATTTAGATGCCATTGGCTAAGAGAAATTATTTTACTTTCGAATCACCAATGTAATTCATCTTAATTTTTGTTTCGATCTAAAAATTTATAATTTGTAATATGCTCATTACAAGATTGTCATTCCAGAAGAATGACACAAATGATTTTAACGCATCCTAGAAGGTGATCATATTTTTTTAGATCATTGTTTATTACAAATTATTTATATAGTTCTTGAAGAATTTATCAAGCATCCCTGAAGGATAGAAAAACAAATTATTTAGATAGTTCCTGAAGAACTTATCCATCCCTGAAAGGATAGTAAAACAAATTAATTTTATGATGATATAATTTTGTATGATTTTGATAATTATATGACAATATGTTCATATGCATGTGTATGATAATATGTTCAATATTTGCTGATACAATTTCTTTATTCATATTATTTCTAAATATTGATATTTTAACAAGAGAATTGAAACATTGCAATATATTAAAGAATATATCAATAGTCTAAAGTTGCTACATATTTTAAATTTGGATATAATATGATGCGAATAATTAGTATTGAAGAACCAGAAGTTTCTTCAATCCAGTTAAATTTTGTGTGTTTCTAAATGAAAATAAAAATCAGAGAAATTAAGTTTTTCATGACATTAGTTGTTGCATCGACCAAAATATCATGCAAAATATTTTTGTCTACTCACAACAAGAAGTTTGTGAAATGTTTTGTCACACAACAATCCCATTTTATGAATTTTTTCTTTCCAGATTTTTTTTGATAAGTATCACATATATTATTAAAAATTGATATTGAACATCTTGTAGCATATGTTCATATGAAAAAAATGGACCTGAAGATCCATTCTTTAGACATCTAAAGTTAGTTGTATGATTGATACTTATGCGATTATAACTTCTATATTATACTTTGAGAACATGCAATCAAGTACATTAAAATATTTATTCGCATCAAGCCAACAAGATCCTATATCTTAATCCTCCTTTAACTTACAATTTATTCTAATACTTCTCATCTAAGTGAATCTTTGGATGTGTTGTGTATGTTCCAATTGCTCCAATATAATACATTAAGATGAGTCATGAAAGAATATTAAAAAAATATAATTGACATGAATCCCATTTTTTAGGATATAATTTAAGCAAATAATAAAATACTTGATAACGGTTAATTTTTCTAATATTAGGGGGAGGAAATAAGTCGCCGAAATCATGAACAAGAAGTTCAATGAACAATTTTATATCTTGATCCTCATGCAAACCAATATGAACCAGAAGTTTGAAATATTATTCATTTGTAAATTTTATACAACCAATTATAGTTGTTAATACTACAATTGAAGTAGATTCTCTTGTTGGATAATCTAATAGCGCAAATGAATTGAAATCGTGCATGAAGCATGGTAGGAAAGTCGGTTTCAATGTTAAAAGTACTCTACTAAGAAAAGAAACTAAAGATGACCCAAGTGAGAATATGAAAATTCTAAGAGCACTTTGACCTAATTTAATTTTCAGTTCCAAAAGAACAAATCAAGTACTTGAAATATGAAATAAATAGATCTCGACAAATTATGTCATAGATGAAATGGAATGGAGCTGAAATTGAGATAATCAAATAAATATATTCAAAATGATTCTAGACCATGTGAGAATTAGCCAAAATGAATATATTTAATTGAAGAAGAATTAAACTCACTTTATAAATGACTCAATTTTGGACCTGTAGTCCGAATACCTCAAGGCGTGACACCAATTGGATGTAAATGAATTTTTGTGAAAAATCAAAATAAGAATGGTATAAAGCTTGATTTATTGCTCGATGATTTTAACAAAGACCTAATATTGATTTTGATAAAACATATCCACCTGTAGTGGATTCAATCAATTTTTGATATTTAATTAGCCTTGTAGCACATGAAGGGCTTAATTTGAACATGATGAGTGTTACGACATATTATTTATATGGTTCACTTAATAGTGACATTTACATGAAACTTTCTGAAGGGTTCAATATACCAGAGGCACATAATTTTAGATCTCGAGAAATTACTCCATCAAATTGAACAAGTTTCTCTATGGGTTGAAACAATCTTGATGCATGTGGTATAATCACCTCAATGAATATTTACTAAAGGATGACTATATAAATAACTCAATTTGTCATTGTATTTTTATAAAAGGATGTGGAAAATAATTTGCAATAATAGTTGTCTATGTGAATGACATAAATATTAATGGAACTCTTGAAGAGCTTCCAAAAGCTATAAATTTCTTAAAGAAAGAGTTTGAGATGAAGGACCTAAGAAAAACAAAATTATGTCTAGGCTTACAAATTGAGAATTTGGACAATAGAATATTTGTACATCAGAAAGGTTATATAGAAAAGTGTTGAAACACTTCTATATTGACAAATCGCATCCGTTATCTACTCCAATGGTTGTTATATCATTAGATGTAGAGAAAGATCCTTTCAAACCTTGAGAAAATGATTAAAAAAATTGCTTGGTCTTGAAGTACCATATCTTAGTGCAATT
The DNA here is from genome assembly GCF_029867415.1 of Vicia villosa. NCBI lineage: Eukaryota > Viridiplantae > Streptophyta > Magnoliopsida > Fabales > Fabaceae > Vicia > Vicia villosa. The sequence goes on along the minus strand of NW_026705779.1, from coordinate 5,569 downwards.
GGAGCACTAATGTACCTTACTAATTATAAATGTCTTGATGTATCATTTGTGGTCAATCTATTAACAAGATACAATTATTCACCTACACGAAGACATTCGAACGGAGTCAAACATATACTTTGTTATCTTAGAGATGTAGGTTACTTGTCAGATTCTCAATATACTAGATTAGAAATAGGTTATTTGTTTACATGTGATGGTACAACCATTTCATGGAGATCTATGAAACAACTCATGACAACAACGTCATCAAATCCTGCATAACTATTAGCACTACATGAAGTCACTTTCCAAGAAGAAATTTTAAGCAATTACTACCAAAGAATATCGTCTCACATATAAATATCTACATGAGGGGGAGAAATACATATGTTTTGCACTCTTTTTTCCTTCACCATGGTTTTTGTTAGAACAAGATTTGTTCTGATCAATATTCTTGGTTTTGATGATAACAATGTATATGAATTTTGTATGAGATAATGTGGTACTCTAATCCTATGCAATTTCCATTTCAGGAATCACATAAAGAGTATGCACAAATTCAGCGCAAGAAACACTGACTCAGAAGGTTCAGCATGCAACATCAGAACATGCTCTGGCAAGACATCAGAAGATGGTCAAGCAGAATCAGAACATGGTCTATTGAAGCATCAGAAGAACTTGAGATCAGAAGCAGAAGCACTGAAGTTCTTATGGTATCACGCTAGAAGCACTTCAAGGTCAGAAGACAAGAAGATACTATGCACCAAGTTGTTTGACTCTGATGATTTTCAAACGTTGTTCATACAAACGTCAAATCAGAAGCAAGTACAAGATGGCAAGTTACGCTGACTGACAAAAGGAACGTTAGAAGCTATTAGCGGCAAAGTCAGTAGACGCAGCAAAAGCAAGGCTCGAGGTAGTTGACAAAAGAGTGAAACATTAAATGCAATGCTGTACGGATTACGCAAAGCATTAAATGCTCCCAACGGTCATCTTCTCAAACGCCTATAAATAGAAGTTCTGATGAGAAGCTGAACACAACTTTTTGCACAAACATACAGAAACGCTGTCAAATTCAAAAAAGCTCTAAAACTTCATCATCAACCTCACTTCATTACTGTTGTAATATCTTAGTGAGATTAAGCTTAAACTTTAAGAGAAATATCACAGTTGTGATTATAGCTTTATAAGAAGCATTGTATAACTCTTATAAGAATTTGTTTACATTCATTTGTAAAGAACTAGAGGAGATCAAGTTGTGATCGGATTCTCTAGAAAGTCTTAGAGGTTATCTAAGCATTGTGTTCCTAGAGTGATCAGGTTGTGATCAGAATACTCTAGAAGCCTTAGAGGTTATCTAAGTGGAAAACCATTGTAATCTTGTGTGATTAATGGATTAAATCCTCAGTTGAGGTAAATCACCTTGTCAAGGGTGGACTGGAATAGTTTAGTTAACAACGAACCAGGATAAAAATAATTGTGCAAGTTGTTTTTATCTTAAGAGTTTTAAAACTACACTTATTCAAACCCCCCTTTCTAAGTGTTTTTCTATCCTTCAATTGGCATCAGAGCGTCGGTTCTAGGTGCAAGCACTTAACCGTGTTAGAAAAGATTCAGGAAGAGAAAAACACAAAGTTTAGATGGCTGGTGAAGATCCAACACCTACATCTACATCTGGCTCTGCTGAGCAACATAATGGAAATGGTAACAATGGTTATACTAGACCACCAGTATTTGATGGTGAAAACTTTGAATATTGGAAAGACAAACTTGAAAGTTACTTTCTTGGTCTAGATGGTGACTTATGGGATCTTCTGATGGATGGTTACAAACATCCAGTGAAAGCTAGTGGTGTAAAGCTCTCAAGACAAGAGATGAATGATAATCAGAAAAAGCAATTCAAAAATCATCACAAGTGTAGGGCTGTTTTGCTGAATGCTATCTTTCATGCTGAATATGAGAAGATATCTAACAGGGAAACTGCCTATGACATATATGAATCATTGAAAATGACTCATGAGGGAAATGCCCAAGTCAAGGAGACTAAAGCTCTTTCCTTGATCCAAAAATATGAAGCCTTCAAGATGGAGGATGATGAAAACATTGAGAAAATGTTATCAAGATTTCTGGATGCTAATGAACCTCAGAAGAAAGGTAAGTCTATTGCATTAAAATATAATTATAAAAAATGCACTAACGCTTTTCAGGCTGAAGAAGAAGATTCTGAAGAATCAGAAGAAGAAGATGAACTGTCCATGATCTCCAGAAGGGTAAACCAACTCTGGAAGAGCAAGCATAGGAAGTTCAAGAACTTCAAAAGTTCTAAGAAGCCTGAACGTGGAGAATCTTCTGGAAGCAGAAGATCTGACAAGAAGAAGGTCACATGCTATGAATGCAATGAGCCTGGTTACTGTCGCGGGCGAAAAACCGTTTTTGTTCCTCTTTTTTGTGGATGAGACACCTGATGCCTTCTTTGGGCTCGAGTGCTCAAAAAAAATGATTTTTCTTTTGTACCGACCAAACTTTTTATTATTTCCAAAGGAGGAAAAGGAAAAAAGCTGCAATAACCTAAAAGTGGGGGAGAGATTCCGGGTAAGAGGGTTGGTTATACGAAGGGAAGGTATTAGCACCCAACGTATCTATAGTACTCTATAGGTTTCTTTGTTTTGTTTATTCCATTCTTGTTGTGGTGGAGGTTTTTGTGAAATAGGTGGGACCTAAGGTGTTTGTTTGATTATGCTCGCAAAGATCATCGCGATCCTCTGCATACATATCCCCTAGAGGGAATCAGAGCATCTGTAGCTCGGGGTCTACGGGTGCTAAGGTTTGAATGGTTTTTTTTGTTTTGTTTTGCTCGCCAAGGATCGACCTTGTGCCTACGTATTCTCAAAGGGATGTTGAGAAAGTCAGAGCAATCGTAGTTCCCACTTATGCTAGTGGAAGCAAAGGAAAATAGACAAATGTCGTCTAAATGCTAGATGTATCTAATCTATATCATCACATACATCTGTTTGTTTTTGTTTGAAAATCTTTCCATTATAAGCCCGGGGCCATGCCACTTAGGGTGCTTAGAATGATAAAGATGTTTTTGTTTGTTTAACCAGCCTTGTGGCAAAAGTTTTAATGAAGTCAGCCTTGTGACCAAAACTTTGATTAATCAGCCTGCCTTGTGGCAAAAGTTTCAATGAAGTCAGCCTTGTGACAAAAACTTTGATTAATCATCCAGTATGGTGGTAAAACAGTTTGATTAATTAGCCAGCCTTGTGGCAAAAAGGTTTGATTTTGATTGATTGATTGTTTGTGATGATATATAAGAGATACTCCTAGCATAGAGATGAAAAATGTCTAATCTCCTAGGGTATTTGTTTTGGATATTGGGGATGCTTATAAGAAGCCCGTGGGTCCTTGTACGAAGCCCAAGAGGAGGCTATCCGAGGGTCCTTGCATTGTAAGCCCAAGAGGAGGCTATGGGAGGGACAATCTGGGGTCCTTGCATTGTAAGCCCAAGAGGAGGCTATGGGAGGGTCACTCGTTTGTACAAAGCCCAAGGGGAGGCATGGTATAGTTGGTTTGAGCTCTTAGAGCGATTTCACCGAGAAACCATACTCTATGTCCTAACCTAAACTAGTGGAGATTCTTTGCACGAAGCCCAATAGGAGGCTATGGGGAACCTAGTGTTGTACTAAGTTGAACAAGCATATAACACAATCACAAGTATGAACAAGTACGAACAAATATGAACAAGTACATGAACAGATATGAACAGTTATACATATATGACAAAGTGTGTGTATATAATGGAGTTTATGAAGGAAATATACCTGTAAGCATGATCCATTTGTATACACAGGGTTCGGGACTCACACTCGGGGAGAGGTCCATTTGAATTTATTCAACAGCTATGTAAACAGGTATTTACAAAGGGGCTTGGGACTTATACCTACATGGAGGCCCATGGTATATTTTTGGGAAGATTTAAAGAAACCTTCGTTTTTGGTTTGTTATTCAAAGTTAAAAATCAAACTGATCGAGACATGTACAAAAAAAGTGTACAATGAAATACCTAATTTCATGTACTTGAGTGGGTATGTACAAAAGGGCTTGGGACTTATACCTACGTGGAGGCCCGTGGCGTTATTTACAAAACATGGTTGATTGTTTATTTACAGACGCGAGGTTTCGCTTTTGAAAAACTGTTTGAAGATTTGTTTTGAAAGAGTTTTCTGTACAAAGAAAAACTGTATAAAGAAAAATAAAGGGACTTATACTCTCTAATATTCGAGAGGCCCATGTTTTATTTCCATAAAACATGGTGGATGGTTTAAAAAAGAGTTGAAAGATTTGTTTGTTAAAAAAAACTTGTTGGGAAGTTTATTTGGAAAAAAATTTTCTGTTAAAACAAAAACTGTACAAAGAAAAACGAAAGGGACTTATACTCTCTAATATTCGAGAGGCCCCACATCGTTTTGAAAATCAATTGATCAATTAAAAAGATTTAATCAATAGTTTCCTTTGAAAATCAAAAAGAAATGGTTTACCGTTTTTGAAAAGGAATCGGGATCGCTCGTTTTTAAAACGATTTGAATTTTGAAAGAAATCAATTTAATCGAGATAAACAAGAAGATTGTCTTCAATTAACATTTAGATGATTAGGGTTTGCTTCAAAAAATATTTACAAGTGATTAAATTTGAAAATCAAATGAAAAATAATATTTAAAAGTATTAAAATTACTTAAAAACAAGTCATTTTAAAACCAATTAAAAATGTATTAAATAAATCTTTTTTTGTGATTTTTTTTGATATTGTCAAAATATATATATATATATATTAAATAAGAGGTGTGTAAAAAATGAAGAGAAAATAAATTAATTTGGTTAGTTAAATAATTAAATGAAGTTGTGTGAAAAATGAGAGAAAAATAGTTGTAAAAAAAAGGTTTTGGTCCCTAAGGGTGTTGAACCCACGACCTGGAAGTTATTTCTCAAAACAAAAGCCAACTGAGCCACGCTTGTGGCTTGTTACATACGCGCGTTCATTCAATTATATTAAGAAACGAAAATTTGAATTTTCTGAACAAAAAGCGCGCCAAGAACATCATCCCCTTTTGATTTTGAAAATCTTTGAAACTGGACCGTTTTGATCAAGTAGATAGTCTATCTCACTCGGTTTTTCATAAGGAACATGATGGTGATCTTTAATTTCATTTATTTCTGCTCTAAGGTGGTCAATTTTGTGATGAACACGAAGAACCCTAATTCTGAGATTGATCATGAAATCGTGTATGATTGATGAATTGTGAAATTGATTGAGGGTTAATGATCAGTGATAGTGCAGAAACAAGATGGTATGTTCATTTTTCATTTATGATGCATGTATGATGGAGTTTGAAGTTCATGAGCACTTACCTCAAAAACGGCCAAACTGGAAATTGAAATCGTGCCTGGAGGTGTTACAGATGCTTTGTGATGATCTGGATAGCTTCAATGGACCTTATGTGATGTGTTTGAATGCCTGGAATGAACTGGAAACCTCTTGATCAGTTTGTGGCACCCGATCTGCAGAGCTATGGTGTGAGGATCGAATTTG